>NW_015388776.1:0-83080 GCF_001527695.2 Protobothrops mucrosquamatus
CACCACGTTCAGGTAAATATTGCGCAATATTAGAAACGGGAATTCCCGTGAAATCAGGGTGAGGAGGAAAATAGGAGAGAAAAAACAAGATAACTTATTGAGTTTTGTTTTGAAGTAAGCTTGTGGTGTACAGGTAGTCCTCGACTTACAACAGTTCATTTAGTGCAGGGGTAAGGCAACCTCGGCTCTTTTATGACTCATGGACTTCAACTCCCAGAATTCCTGAATCAGCCATGCTGAGGGGAAAGGGAGAGGTTTCTAAGCTGAGCCATGCTGGCTCAGGAATTCTGGGAGTTGAAGTCCATGAGTCATAAAAGAGCCGAGGTTGCCTACCCCTGATTTTAGTGACTATTCAGAGTTACAACGGCACTGAAAAAAAGTGACTTAGGACCATTTTTCACACTTACGACCTTTGCAGCCATCCCCACGGTCACGTGATGCGCATTCGGATGCTTGACCTCTGACTCACATTTATGACGGTCGCAGCGTCCCGGGGTCCTGTCATCCCCTTTTGTGACCTTCTGACAAGCAAAGTCAATGGGGAAAGTCAACAGATTCGCTTCACAACCAGGCTACTAATTGAAGAACTGCAGCGATCCACTTAACCAGCGTGGCAAGAAAAATCGTAAAATGGGGCAAAGCTCACTTAACACATGTCTCACTCAACGACATAAATGTGGGCCTCCGTTGTGGTCGTAAGCAGAAGGACCACCTGTAGCTTTAATCAAAATCGTTACACAGTCAACCTTTGACTGTCTGGACAGAGATTGCCTCAAATGTTTTACGGATAGGAAAAGAAAATCGCAAACTTTGCACGTGACTCAAGGAATAATTCTGCGGGGGAAAAGGAAGAAGAGTGGTGCTTTAATGTTAATATTCTGCATTCTGTAGGAGAGAAAAAAAGAGCCAGTTTGGTGTAGTGGTGTAATATAACGGTTCAGGTACCAGGCTAAAAACCAGAAGACTTTGAGTTCTGTTTGTGCTTAAGGCATAAAGCCAGCTGGGTGATCTTGGGCCAGCCTCTCTTTCTCTCCCAACGAAGCTCCCTAAGAAGGAGGCAAACCACTTCTGAAATCTTGCCAAGAAAACTGCAGGGACTTGTCCAGACAGTTGCCAGGAATCACAAAGTGACTAAAATGGCTTCAGATCCCTCTTCTTTGTGGTATCTCAGGGGCTGCCACAAAGAAGAGGGAGTCAAGCTATTCTCCAAAGTGCCTGAAGGCAGGACAAGAAGCAACAGATGGAAACTAATCAAGGAGAGAAGCAACCTAGAACTAAGGAGAAACTTCCTGACAGTGAGAACAATTAACCAGTGGAACAACCTGCCTCCAGAAGTTGTGATTGCTCCAACACTGGAAGTTTTTAAGAAGAGACTGGACAGCCATTTGTCCAAAATGGTATAGGGTTTCCTGCCTGAGCAGGGGGTTGGACTAGATGACCTCCAAGGTCCCTTCCAACATCATCATCATCATCATCATCATCATCATCATCATCATCATTATTATTATTATTATTATTATGACTCACACACACTTTGGGAGAAAAGACAAGCCTATTTCAGCCCATGTTTTATCTGGAACTTTTATCTGCAACCGTTTTATCTGGAACTTTTCCTAGATCCCTTGTGTCCTTTTCACCATCCCAATTTTCTTTTTTTTAAAAAAAGAAGAGAATTAATCTTTCTTCTCCCCTAAAGCTTGATGAAGGTTAAAATATATATGTTGCTATTTCTGGTAACTCTTAATGGACTTTTGCTGATTAACGTTGAATGATGAGGCTTTATAATTTGTTTATAGATAAGAGATGAGATATGAGAAGAAAAGTTTTTGTCAAAATGTCAGACAAGGTGATAAGTTACTGGAACTGTACTTGTCTTGATGAAGTGGGGAGGTCCCTTCTTTATGGGGGGCGTTCTTTTTTTCTGCACTTTTTGAAATTTCTTTTAACTTTTTATATTTTTCTTAGCTTGTTTTAGTTTTTTTAATCTTTGTATTGTTAAGCTTTAATAAGATTGTTATGAAATCTTGCCGAGATAACTGCAGGGATTTGTTGTGAGGAGGAAGGAAGGAAGGAAGGAAGGAAGGAAGGAAGGAAGGAAGGAAGGAAGGAAGGAAGGAAGGAAGGAAGGAAGGAAGGAAGGAAGGAAGGAAAGGAAAGGAAAGGAAAGGAAAGGAAAGGAAAGGAAAGGAAAGGAAAGGAAAGGAGGAAAGGAAAGTATAGGAAAGGAAAGAAGGAAGGAAGGAGAAAGGAAAGGAAAGGAAAGAGGAAGGAAGGAAGGAAGGAAAGAAGAGGAAAGGAAAGAGAAAGGAAGGAAGGAAGGAAGGAAGGAAAGAAGGAGAAAGGAAAGGAAAGGAAAGGAAAAGGAGGAAGGAGAAAGGAAAGGAAAGGAACGAAGAAAGGAGAAAGGAAAGGAAAAGAAGGAGGAAGGAAGGGGAAAGGAAAAGAAAGGAAAGGAAAGAAAAGAAAGGAAGGAAGGAAGGAAGGAAGGAAGGAAGGAAGGAAGGAAGGAAGGAAGGAAGGAAGGAAGGAAGGAAGGAAGGGGAATGTTCGTTTTAGAATCAGGCTTACCAACCTTATGTTTTGTAGTTATTTATCTTAAGACATAATCAACCAGTTTTCTTTCCCCAGTCTGGGAAGATTTTAATTAGAGCCCCGATTACAATCACTCCAACATATGAACTAGTCAGACTGATTTATTGACTAAATGCTAAATGGTTTCTTTCTCAGAGTTTTTTTTCCCCCTTTCCTTTTCTCCTACCAGATCTGACTACCTTCCCTACGATATAACATATCGACCCCTTCGTGTACAAGAGGAATACAGGCCCATTGCTGGAGAAATTGACCTGGCCACCACGTACAGAAGGGATTTCAACCCTCACAAAATAGAGCCAGTAATATTAGTAAGACCTGCAGAAAAGAAATACCTTTCTAAATGCAAACTGAATGCCATTCCAACCTACCAAGGTAATAGTGCCAATTACTTTTACCAATGGGAATTTTTTTTTGGCCAAGGATGATGCATGAGGTGTCAAATTGCTGCTTTGGAGAGACAGACACTGACTTGGTTGTTGCAATGCCATGCTGATAATTTCCCTATAACTGAACGATGTCTAATCAGCAGTGGACACGCTTAATATGTCCTCTTAATAATAATAATAATAATAATAAAGTTGGAAGGGACCTTGGAGGTCATCTAGTCCAACCCCCTGCTCAGGCAGGAAACCCTACACCATTTCGGACAGGTGGCTGTCCAGTCTCTTCTTAGAAACTTCCAGTGTTGGAGCATTCACCACTTCCGGAGGCAGGTTGTTCCACTGGTTAATTGTTCTCACTGTCAGGAAGTTTCTCCTTAGTTCTAGGTTGCTTCTTATTGAGAGCACATGGAAATTTAAGGTCTAATTTGGGCTCTGAGACCAAAACCTAGTTTAGTTGTTTTCATGTAACCACCAGAGAACTATACTGCTGATAAACTGAAGCCTGTTCCATCAAACATGCTTCCCAAAGCGTGTTTGATGGAACACGCTTTGGGAAGCATGTTCATCAGCCACTACTGTGATTTTAGGGGGCTTCCTGATGATCTTCCAAAAAGCTTCAAGCGTGAAACTACCAAAATAGAAACAAATTTTGATGGAATCACAGAATTCTTGAGATCGCTTCCAGCCGTGGGCGGTTTCCTTACCTGAGCTTCATAAAGGAAGTACCCTATAAGGAGCTAACATGATTTAAGCCGATCTGATAAACATGTCCTCTTAATAAATGCTAGGACCTAGTTAAGCATATTTTACGGGATCTAGACATGTCAGGACAACCCCCACTCAGCATTTGCACAATATTGTAATTCTCAGAATTTCTTATGCAAAGTCCTTTAAGGTCAAGTGACATATTGTCGATGCCTTATTCATATGTTCTCCTACTAAAGTCAAGTAGGGCGGAAGTAATCAAATATGTCTCTGTAAGTTCTGGCAAAACCAATGATTTTGGCACATGCTCCATTCACCTTTTGTAAGCTCGTCCCTGGCCTACTCTTAGATGAGGCGCGTGGGAAGACTATAGCAACCTCTTGTCACGAATGTAACAATTCCGTTCTTTTTATCTTAAAGCTGATTTTAAACCCTGGGAAATAGAAAAAAGGGCACCCTGTAAAGTGGAGCGCCGCTATCAGCCTCCCACCGAAAAGTTTGGAAACGCCACTACCTCTCAGGATGCTTTTATTCCACGGGAACTGGCCCTCCGGAAGATCATTAAACCTGCTGACGCCACCACGCTTTCAGACCAGCCTTTTGTCGGTGACACAAGTCATCGGCGCGATTATGTCCCTCATCAGCTGGAACCCAAGTGGAACAAGTCAAAAGAAGCATACCGGCCCAGTAGTCAGCCTTTTGAAAATATCACCACCCACCAGAGTGACTTCAGAGGGCTTCCTGGCGATCTTCCCAAAAGCTTCAGGCCCGAGGTTGCCAAAATGGAAACCAAATCCGATTTTGAGGGCATCACAGAATTCCGCGATCGCTTTCAGCCGTGGGCAGTTTCCTTACCCGAGCTTCGTAAAGCGAAGGAGTACGCTCCCCCTACAGGCAGCATGGAGCTGAATTCCACATCCCGCCTGGATTATCCTCCTCACATCGTCAGTCCAGTGGTCCTCATGAAACCGCTGGAAAGGAGCAAAATAAGCGGCTTTCCCTTCCAAGGAAACACAACGATGAGAGATTCCTTTCAGGCTTGGGAACTCCACCCACCAGAAATGATTAAAAAGCCCCAGGAAATACCAAAGCCCACAGGTAAATTTGAAGATCTCACCACCTTCCGATCTCACTATACGCCACACAGTCTAATCCCAACCCAGAGTTGCAAACCTCCAACGGTAGCTTTGTCCAGTTCGGCACATTTTGAGGATGAAACCATATATCATAGGGACTATACCCCAAAGAAAAAAGAGATCTGTCCAGCCAATTACCCGTCTCCTCCAGGATATGCCTACGTCAGCACCGATTCGCGCGGTCACAAATTCTTCCGCAAGGTGACCCCGGAAGTCAGTAAGGTGGTCCATCCAAATGGCAACCATGTTCCAAAAGAAATAGCCGTTGCATCGTAATCTCTCATGGTTTGCTCTGCCCAGGGCTGAACAAATATCATGCCTTAGGCAGATTAATACGGTTGCTCTAACCATTAAAATAAGCACAGTGATTACAATGATTTGGGAAAGGTGAAAATTGAAGTGTTTGTAAGAATGGTGATGGAAACTGAATCAGTATTTCTATGGGAAAAAATTTTTCTTCTTCAGTTGTTTGTTAAAATAATTTAGTCCTTAATGAAAATGTCTCGCTTGGCAATAACTTGACAATTTAATACACAGTCAGCACTTCTACTATGTACTGTATAGTATGATTTGAAGGTAATCTGTCTGTAGCTACCTTTTTTTTTTTGCCAATCTATTTTCTCAAGTTAGATCCAGGAAGGAATCATTAGTTACACCTATAGTTTTTCCAGGTTAATTTCTGGCATGTTATCTTCAGTAATGTCTGGTCACAGAAGTAGACTAGAGTTGACTGATTACTGGCTAGAGAGATCAACAGGAGCCAATGATTATGTTTACAAATAAGCCTATACTACCTTGAACCAAAAATATTATAACAGCATGTTGAGTGATCTCTGAACTAGCTTGCTTTTTTTTTTTTTTTTTACTTTACGGGGCTTATTGGATGATAAGTGACACTTAACTGGTCACTGATCTGCATTATCAGCATATCTGTACTTGCCTGAAATATGGGGCAAACCTCAACATTCTGGCATCCTGTCCTATCAACACAACTTTTGGGGTTGGAACAAAAGGCAGAGTCTTAGTCTCACTGCTCGATGTCCCTTGAAGCATCTTCTTTGAAGCAAATTCAGTTGAGCTAACTACCCTGGAAAGATTTATAGGATCGCAAGTATGCATATGGCCTCAGCCTCACTAGACAGATGGAGAAAAAATTCGATTCAGTTTCAATTTGATTCAATTTCTTATTGAAAAAAAGAGAGAGCAAGATAACATTGTAGAATGATAAATCAGCCTTTCAGATCGTTATTTCAGCCGGACATGTTTTTTTTTATTAATGAAGTCCTGATTTGATTAGTCCTAAACTGATGAAATTTGTTCCAGTGAGTGTTTCTGTTTCAATGTGATAGATTGAATTTTGAGTTATTTTGTACTCGTTAATTTAAGGAAATGGTTTTATAATTGAAGCACCATGTAATCCTTCTGCTCAAGTTATCCAAGTCAGAGACTGAGACTGATAAATAGTGTCAAAAGAGCGAAAATAAATCATCCCAAAAAGGGCAGGAAACCATCTGAATGTCTGGGAATGTTTGCTTTGTGTCACTCACACAGATACAGACTGAGATTAGCATCCATTTATTTTATAACTTGTCTTATGTAAATGTATTGCTCTAAAAATCTAATTAAACACTGTTGTGTCACATTATGTTTTCCGTTTCTTAAAATACTTTTAAAGATTGTAGCTAGACTAAGGGTGTAGAATCCCATTTGCTCTGAAATGGTAATATAGATACAGATAAATTTCTGAACGCTATGGAATGAACTTTTTTTGAAATGTAGTCATAAGGTAATCCTCGACTTGCAACAATTCATATTTAATGACCGTTCAAAGTTACAACAGCATTGAAAACAATGAATAGAATAGAATAGAACAGAATAGAATAGAATAGAATAGAATAGAATAGAATAGAATAGAATAGAATAGAATAGAGCTGGAAGGGACCTTGGAGGTCTTCTAGTCCAGCCCCCTGCTCAAGCAGGAGAACCTACACCGTCTCAGACCAGTGAATGTCTAGTCTCTTCTTAAAAATCTCTAGTGATGGAGCGCTCACGATTTCTGGTGGGAAGCTGTTCCACTGGTTGATTGTCCTCACTGTGACTCGTGATCATTTTTCACACTTATGACTGTTGCAGCATCCCTATGGTCATGTGAACAAAATTCAGACACTTGGCAACTGGCTTGTACTTAGGACGGTGGCAGCTTCCTGGTGTCCTGTGATCAGCCTTTGTGACCTTTGGACGAGCAAAGACAATGGGGAACCCAATTTCATTTTACATCCGTGTTACTAGCAAGGATTGTCATAAAAGGGGGGGGGGCAAAACTCACTCTTGCTTAACAACAGAAACTTTGGGTTCAGTTGAGGACGTAAGTCAAAGGCCTGATCATCATTTAAAGCCCACAGCATCACATGAGTATTTACAGGTCCAAAATGGTTTAGTGTATTAAATGCTAGCAGCTAATTATTTTCAAATAATTAAACACAAAAGAAAGCAATGGTAAGTTTTAGTAATAAGAAAAAATAGGATCCAAAATCTTTATTACACACTATACAAAAATATTGCACTTTTAAACCAGATAATAAATATATACAAAAGTATTTACAGGTTATCTTAACTTAAAGAAGGGGTGTAATCAAAAAGCCAAGGATTGCTTTAAAATGTAAGGCCCTGATAACAGCAAAAGTTTAAAGTCCACTGAATTCAGTGAGAAAGAATCAAAGGTTCTGATTCTGCTTTCCATGTTAGCACTAAATGACTCTGGAAAGAAGCACTTGTATTCATGCAAAATCAAATGCTAAAAGTTTTCCCTACTACAACCTTTAATTTTGCAAATAGGCCTTTATTTCTCAGTAGGTATTCCTTATCCTAGAATACTGAGAAGTCGGACTCAGCCTGAGTTTTCCCAGACATCATCTTTTTGAGCTTCCGTGGAGTTCTTTCTACCTCCATGGGGAACATTCAAACATGTAATTTCACTTGGCTATGAAAAGAAAAAAACATCCCTTGATTTTACTGCAATCGACCAAGTTGCTCGACTTCAGTTTGACTATTTTGGGTCATCAGCCAAGAGTACTGTTTCTTCATTCAGCACCTTTTATACGGTAGCAGTAGTTTAGCTGTTAGTAAGGCTAAACCACGATTTGGTTCTCTTTGGAAATATATTTGGGACAGAAACCCAAAATTCAGGCGTTAACTTTTCTGTCCTTCGTCAAGAGGGTTCAGTTCAGGAAAAAGCAACTTTTGAAGTTTATGCAAGAACTCAGGAGTTACAAATGAAAAACAAAACAAAAACAAAACCAAAAGATAAGAATGGTATATAGAATATCCTTGACTCAATGGATAAGGCCAAAGTTTCAGGTAGTCTTGCATAGTTTCTAAAAACAGTAGTCAAATAAACCTGGAAAAAAATTACAAGCAGGGCGTGAAGATAAAGCACACCTGTTTTGCTTGCCTGTGATATCGTCTGAAAACGACATTTCCACACTGCTTTGAGAGCTAGTAGCCATTGATAGACAATGGACTCCAATAATCTTAAGAGCCGTACGTGCTTTGTAAGTAGAAGATTCCAGGTTCGGCCCCAGCATCTCCAGATAAAGCTAGAAAAACTCCCAATTTAAAAATCTGAAATGCTGCCACCAATGAGACAGATCAATGACTTGCTAGAAGGCAGCTTCCTAACTAATTATGGTTTCATCCATGTTTCTATTGCTTTCCAGTCAAGAAGATAGCTTACCCCAGCCATCCAAGGCCTTCTGAGTTAGTCAAGTTAATGGCTTTCACCTTATTTTGAGACGTAACAAGCATGTATAGCATATATTTTGGTCTATGCTAAGCTCTTTGTCAATTAACTTCACTGGTTTCTCTTATGACAACTGAACGTTTGGTTCAATCCACTTTGTTCCATTTTCACCAAGCGCAAATTATGTTCTTTTTTCTGTTATTCTAAAGAACTTTAGGAGTCATATAAGAAACATTTCAAACCATTTCAGTTGCTCGTTTCTCTAGCTTTTTCAACACCCGGCCAGAATTGTATGGAGCCACATTCATTTATGTTCCTCATAATGTATGTTATCTGACAGTTAAAACTGAGATTTTTTTATTATTTTTTGCCAAATCTGCATAGGAGCAAAATGCTGTTTGAAGTATTTGACTCGCAGGGCATATTCCCAAATGCATAATGATCAAAACGGATGAAGATCAACTGAACTGACCCTGAACATACCTGTGTCTCAAAGTATAAAAGATCTGGGTTTTTCACCCTCTTTCAAATGTAAAATGTAAAAATGCAAAATGTAAAATAAACAGAATTTCTTCAGAAGCAGCGTAGACTTTTGGCTGGGGATCTGCTCTGAGTTCTCTTCTGACAAAAACAAAACAAAACGAAACAATTCTCAAACTTCAAATTCAAATGGAAACATTTAAATTCTGAGCTCCAGTGTCGAAACCTCAAATCCAATTTCATACCAGGCTAATGACGGTCCCTGCCTTGATCAGATTCCAGAGAGATTGAAAGATGTGATCTGTCTTCCTAAAATTACACTGCATTAATCAAAAACAATTCCATGGCAAGTTTGCAAATTGTAACATCATGTAGATCACTTTTTACTGAAAATACTTAAAAGGAATGAACTTGTGATTCATCTGAAGCTAAAGAAACGAAGTCTCAGACAATGTGGTTTTGCCCAAAAAATGAAGTAGAAACAATGGTAGAGGAAAAAAAACCACTATTCTTTCTATACTTTCTGAAAATTGTCTTAAAGTGGATTAAATCAAGGTGACAAGCAAAGCAGTCTGACTGCTGATTCCAGTATATTTTAAATTCACTAATCTTCAGTTGTATTTGTACCGTCAGTAGCATTAGTTAAATCCAATAAATTCCCATTGTCTCATCGTAGAAGTTGTTCTGCAAGGCTGCAGGCTGGCTTTCTCGTTCACAAGGGCTGCAAAGTCAGTGTTGCAATTTCATCGCATCTGAAGGACACCAGATTAGGAAAGGTGCTTTCAAGTAGTATACTCAGCGGACCCATAATGATTTCTTTTTTAAAAAAGAAAAAAGAAAACAACCTTTGAAGTTATTGTAAAAGGTATAAAAGGGAGCACAGGAGGAATCAGGAAGAGAAAACATTTTGTCCCAATCTATGAATTCATACGGTCAATTCAGCAAGCCCATGTCTTGACTGTTGATAGTCTTTGATGTCCTACAGAACAAACCAAGCTAAATGAAAACTCTCCCACCGATGGGGCACCATTTATCACTTCCCATAAAAGACTAACCTTCTCCACATGTTTGACAGCACTTGTAGAGGTCTACTAAGGATAATTTTAGATGCTTTACAAATGTGCAGTAGTGTGTGGTATCCTTACAGTCGCCTTCTGAAAAATATATGGAAATGTGACAAAAAGGAAAAATCGTGTCATCACAATAGATGGCTCTTGGATGCTGAAGTCCTAAGACCGATATCTCCTGTCTGGCGAACACAGGTGTAAGACCGAAATAAAACGTCAACATCCCCTCTCTCTTTTTGCTTTGCGTGTATTTTTTCAAAGCTACTGTGGATTTAATGTGTAGATTTCCTGGAGGCTCACTCACTCACAAGAACCATTAATGGTTATTGATCCAGTCCGTAGCATAATTTGGAGCTAACTTGGGGGTTCTTTGGCTGTTTCCCCCTTTACTGCTGACTGAACTGGGGCAAAGTCACTCAGGCACCGTTGAGCAGGACATGGATTGATCAAGTTCCTTCTGCAGCTAAAGTTCAGCCACACACCAGGTTCTAAACGCAATTTGCCACAAGCAACTGGCAAGGTGAGAAATGGATGTACAGTACTTTTACATACTGTCACAAGAAGTGACGTTGCAGTGTTTCCAGGTAGTGGGTCTCTTCTTCCATGCACAGAACTGATCTGCCACCAATCTCTTCTTTTTCCTGTGTGCACAGCTGACCTGTCGTGACTGGAAGCCACTTCCGCAGTCTACAGGGCACGGACGCCAGGGACCTGTTCGCCAATACACATCACAACTTTCTGAAGAACAGTTCCTTCTCATGGAAGGCCTGCAGAAGGGGAAAAGGAAGGGGGGGGGGAAGGAAAGCTGCAGTTTGATTTAATCCAGGAGATGATATTTCTCCCCCTCCTGATCCTTGTTGCAACGTAAGGTTTATCCACTCCCAGTATTGCAGTATCAATAAAAGATCCTTGTTGCAACATAAGGCTTATCCATTCCCAGTATCGCAGTCTCAATCAATGGAGAATCTCCCTTTTTAAGAGCTAAACTTAAACCAATCCAAAGCCAACTTCTTTCATCTCTCCAATTCTCTGCAGTTTTTGTTCCTGATAATAATTCTATTTAGTCCCTACTATTCTTCAGCATGTGATAAGCGTTTTTTTTTTTAAATCTCCTTTCTATTTTCTACCATACGTTGGTTGAATTCAGATTGTGCTAAATCGGTAAACCTCACACTTTAAGCAATCATCTGGGAATCCCAAAGGTGCTTTTCCAAAAGGCAGCTAGAGTTTCTTGGGGTTTTTTTCCCTGAAAACATTTTGCGTTTCATCCAAGAAGCTTCTTCAATTCTGAAGGAGACCAAGAAAACCAAAAAAGTCCAACTGCTTTTTGGAAAAGCAACTTTGGAACAACCAAGACCTGGATGGTTGAGAATCTCCATAATCATCTAGGAAGTTTCGGTAGAGTGCTCTTTCCAATAATCCACCCTTATCTCCAAACTTTTTTTTTTTTTGGCCAAATCTCAAACTGGTGTGGAAATGGGGTGCATAAACTTGTAAAAATGAGAAACCAAGGGGAATGGAGATAGAGGCATTCCTAAAAAGTATCTAGTCATATTTTTGGGATCTAGAATTGCAGCCAAATGCCCAGATGACAAAACACATATCAGAGGTATTCTGACTAAGTAGGACAAACAGTTTCTAGGCGTAGTTTGCTGTGTCCCATAGAAACATTTGCAAATTCTTTGCTTTTCCACTGGTAACATTCCTCCACAAAGAGAAAGAAAGGGAGGTAAGTTCACACTGAAGTTATGAGTTTTATTCCACTGATTTAGGAGCTGGAAAGTGATAAAAGTATAGCATTTAGTAGCCTAATGTGACTGCTGGGGAGGAGAAATATGTGGTGTTCGCTGACTCGTTTCTTCCCAGTAGGATCTAGTGAAAGAATGTCGTGACATCTGCTAAGAGGAAAAAATGTGTTACGTGTCTTGTGCTTGACAGACATACCTCTTCGTACTGTCACAGAGTGAATTCAGTACTGCTGATCCATTCTGATGCTGACACTGAATGCGACGGTGTTGTAAGCCCACTCCGAGATTTATGCAACGTCCAGTGCACTGAGGAGATAGATAGCAGACAGCTTTCATTAGAAGATGAAGCTTTGCATTCTCCCATGCAAAATGCAGATTATTTGAACTCAGAGTGATAGCAGGCTTCCTGTCCCCATGAATACAGGCCAAGAAGCCATCATATTAATCTAATTCCTCCTTATGGTGTATTTTTAGATAGTAAACATGGCCCCACCGATTTATACCTCTAGGAGTTTTGACAGTGTAAAGGTACTCAGCCAGAGAGCCAATAGTCAATAGGGTTTGAATTCAATCCATCTACCTAGGCTGGACCTCTTGAGCAGAAGAAGCAAATAAGAGTGTATTCTTTTCTACTTGATCTTTAGCCTAACATGGACTTTCTGAGCTTTAAGGTATATTTCTCTAAATTAGTCCCGAGACTTGACCTTGCTTGTTCTTGGAACTTAGAACTAAAGAACTAAAGGCTTATTTTGTGGTCCAGAATACCAGTTTCAGCCTTCATGGAGCAGATGAATGTTGAGCAAGAGTCTATATTCATGAACTCCATTGAGTTTAAGATACAAAATAAATGAAATGTAATCTCAGATACTTTCACCAGATGTATGGACAGCAGTTTTAGTCAATGGAATACTGGGAGTGGCTTTAGATACAACGTGTCCGGGTGTCATATGTTATTCCTAAAAACAAACGTACTATAAAAATGATCAAGATGTTCTCCAACCTCTATCGCTTTGTTGTGATGATAACATACAACCCCGCACCTCTCAGTAGAAAAGGTAGAAACTAGAGAAGCGTGCATAGTTATTAGGCAATTTTGATACACCCAACTGGGCCTTGTGCATAGCCAGTGACAGAGATTATAGATCCATTAATCACTGAATTAATTACTTGGCCCCAGGGATGAACAATCCATTCGGCACAAAAGTGGCCCACACAAGGTTTCATTTCCAAAGGACGCTCTTGGTCTGCACAAGCATCCGGAGGCAATGTTAGGACACGGCGGTTGGCTTTGACTTGCTTGCAGGCTATTCGCCGGCGGTGAAATCCATGGCCGCAGGAAGTAGAGCATTCAGACCAAGCTGTTGTTGCCCAACTGAAAGGAGAAAATGCAAGAAGAAGAAGGAGAAGGAGAAGGAGAAGGAGAAGGAGAAGGAGAAGGAGAAGGAGAAGGAGAAGGAGAAGGAGAAGAAGAAGAAGAAGAAGAAGAAAGAAGAAGAAGAAGAAGAAGAAGAAGAAGAAGAAGAAGAAGAAGAAGAAGAAGAAGAAGAAGAAGAAGAAGAAGAAGAAGAAGAAGAAGAAGAAGAAGAAGAAGAAGAAGAATAAAATAAATAATTAACCGTAAAAGTAAAGGAAGTGCATCGTATCAAGAAGGATACAAATTAGAAATTGTGACTTGGGCTATAGGGATAGTTAAGCTAACGATGGGCACGCTATGGAGAAAAGGCTCCATTTTCCTCAGTTATTAGTTGAGATGGACAAAATCAACAATGGTTTTTAAGGACCAGACTGCACCCCTTTGTCAACTGCTGGGGTCCAAGAGCAGAAGGAAAGAGCTATTATTCTTATATTTTCCTTGTAGATGTATTAATATAAACAGAGCCCCATCAGATCAAGCCAAAAACCTTGATCTGGTCTCAGAAAAGTTAACTCACCCACAGGTGTTTCTCAATAGCTGGTCTTTATATATCTTGACAAGGATGGTGATACAGGAGGCCCAGCTACTGTATTTGTCCCCACTTTCCCTCACCTATATTTAGGTGAGATGGGTGGCTATTTGAATTTGATAAATAAATAAATAGGGTAGGAATGAATGAGGATTCAATTCATTCTTCCTGTAATGGAAGTATGATTTCAGTGGTAGTGAGTCTTTAGCACCTCCATTGAAAAACTAAACTAGTGGCCAAAAGGGACAGTGAGGTAGACAGAGAGGGATTTAAGAGCATCTTCTGTGTGTCTTCTTTGTTCCCAGCCTCGCAAAAGGAACTCTTGTTCTTTGACTCTTCTTTCAATGTTTTGTATCAGACTGAAGTTGGAGGAATTCAGCGCCCTAGTAAAAGTAACCCAAAATCTACCTAGCTTCAATGCAAAACACATATGTACAGAGATCTAGGCGTATATTTTAATTTGAACTAAGTAACACAACGTTTGTACCTTGCAGGACAATCTTGAATTTTGCAGGAGCGCGGGTTGTTCATGACTGGCTTTTGATGGTCCTTGCATAGTGACGTATTCACATTTTGATCCTTCGTATTCACGCATACAAATTTTTGAAAGCGAGTTCCCGAATTTCCACAAGTTGTTGAGCATGGACTTTGCTCGCTAAGCTTCCATCGATATTCTGTCAAAGAGGATATATCTCAAATATATTTACTTCTTCACGATACAAGGAAATACCTTACTAGGATGAGGTGCTCTCATTATATCAATCTGTTATTGGTTTCAATCCACGATACTGGTTTATACACTATTATGTCCCCAGGCCAGGGTCTGCATAGCATGCTAAGCCAGCTATAAACCAGCCCTGTATGATATGCAAATTCAGATGAGTTTGGCTATCCCATCAATCCCCTTTAGTTTTTAAACTAGATCTAAAACACAGAAGGCTTCCTCAATCAACTCTAACCCTATGAACTCTAGGATTCTACAATTCTAGGATTCCACATCATCTACAAAGAATATGGTCATAAGCTAAGAAGCAAACTAAACACATAGTTAGGATCCCTGGCCCAATTGTTATTTATTTTTATGTGTTATTTATTATGCTTCTATGTTGTCCAATACGAGAAGTTCACTTGTTGGATTGTAAAATTATAAGAACATCAAAGGGAAAACAAGGAAAACAGCAGCATGAGGTTCACTGATAAAAAATGACTGATCGATCGATTGATTTTTGGAACTTATATGACTGCCCGTCTCATACAATGATTCTAGGTAGTGTTCAAGAACAAATTAAAAACATGATTGAAATAAAACTACCCTTCCCTCAATCAGCATCCTAGCCCAGTGCTTAAGAGAACAGCCAGATCTTCATAGTCTTCAAGAAGGCTAAAAAGTAGAGAGCCCTTGAATCTCAGGTGGGAGGCTATTCCAAAGAACTGGGGTGGCCAACAGGAAGGCACGCCTCCAAGATCCCACCAGGTGACAACATTTAAGAGAAGGGACCCTATCTAACCTAGTAGAACAGGCAGATACCCTTAGGGAGAGGCAGTCCTGCAATGATAGTATGAGATCTGGCATTTAAAATCAACTGAATCAACTAAAATGATAAAAAAAGACCTTGCTGTCATGGTTATTAACTGATCCCTGGCCATGGAGAAGGCAAGATCAAAATTGAGAGAAGCTTCTATTCCAATAAAGTTAACTCCTCTCCTCTCTCTATGGCACTAGTTATCAACTCCAGCTTTTAAAAAAAGCCTCGTTGGGGGCAATGAGGACTTGAGCAACTTAAATAATTTCTGCTAAATCGAAACAAAAAAGAAAAGAAAAGGAACAATTTCATTGCTCTCTAATTTTACTTGGTAAATTAGAGACTTTTCTCTTTTTTTAAACTGAGTTAATATTCAAGGATCCCACCCTCTCTCTTCTTTCAGAGACATAATTTAAAAAGATGAAGTACTATGCAATGTTGACGGTGGGGAATTATTTGGCTGGGGGGCTGGGGGTGGGAGGGTAAGGCTGGCTTTGCAATATCCACAAAATAATTGATCACTCCCAGCTGCATCCACAGGCTTATTCCCACAGCTTGCACAATGAATTCTTAAATTTATTGAGTTTTCAATGTTTCTTTATTACTCCAGGCTTTTTTAAACAAACAAAACAAAAGCACTCCTTTCAAAGCACAAATGCTTAATGTTTACTGAAGGCCAGTGTGACTAAATGACTGCATGATTTACATGGCCATAAAGACATGGCACACTGCGGTTTCTCTGCGCACTCAATGGCGCAAGAATCCCAGCCCTTCCCCTTAGCGATTTTTGATGCACTTCTTGTGCTTTAAATAATGACATTCTGACAGACATGCATCCCTCCCAATTTCCCAGGCTTGCATGTTCCCGGAAAAGAATGGCCATTTCAGAAACATGGGGATAGTCACCAACCACACCAGGGGTAGTCAACCTTGGCTCTTTTATGACTCGTGGACTTCAATTCCTGAGCCAGCTTAGCTGGCTCAGGAATTCTGGGAGTTGAAGTCCACAAGTCATAAAAGAGCCAAGGTTGACTACCCCTGAACCGTCGTTCCCTTGCTGAGAGCCACAAGTGGGATGGAAGGTGGAGAGAGGTGTCAAGCCACAAATTAGGATGGCAGCTGTCAAAATGGGCAATCTCCTCATGTTCTCCATGGAATTACCTGCATAGAGGCTTTCTTGAAACAAACCCACTATGACTGTTAATGACATTGAGGAGAAACGGTGAAAAACCTATAGAAGCAGGCTTCACATCTTATAAGAGCCTATAAATTAGCAATTTTTGCTGACAAGATCACAATGGCCATTTTTTTATATATAAGACTAAGCTCTTATATTTAATTTAAAATTGAAAAGCACAATCGTGGCCAGTTTAGCTGAATACTCACTCACTTTTCCAGGTTTTCAAAAATAGACTGGATAACCATTGGATTGGGATGGGATGAGGGGTTGGACTAGAAGACCTCCCAGGTCCCTTCCAGCCCTATAATTCTATGTTCTTCTATGTTCTATGATGTTCCAAACCATGGTTTATAAGCACAATGATTAGGTTTGTCCATATTGTAAAGCAAATCCAAATAAACCCCCCTTGGTGTTTGAATCCAGCCAGGGAGAGGTCATTCTAGATACTATCAAGGACCCAAAGAGCATGAGCTGCTGGGAAAGCATGTTTATTATTTATTATTAATTTATTATTAAATGTATTGACTGCCCATCTCACCGCAAGGTAATTCTGATTAATGATCATCCCATATTTTTGTCTCTCTGTGTGAGTTTTTTTAAAGTCAAGCTTCCTCAGCCAGTTATGCTGGGCTTCCCATTATTCCCAGCTATGCTGACAAGGGGAATGTTGCCTTAAATCAGGGATCTTCAAACTTGGCCCTTTTGTAGCTTGTGGACTTCAGCTCCCAGAATTCCTCACCCAGCGTGCCTACCTGAGGAATTCTGGGAGTTGAAGTCCTCAAGCCACAAAAGGCCAAGTTTGAAGACCTCTGCCTTAAATTATAACAGTAGGAAGTACCAAACATTTAAATAAATTAAAAAAAGTAAATGTGAAAATGTTATCAGGATCTTTCAACAAACCTTCCTTCTTGACATTTACCCAGACAGACAATGGCTTGACAAGGGATGAAGCCCAGCACTTGTATTGTCCAGCAAGCTGGTCAGAGGCAACGATGAATTCAAGGATGCGTCCCCCAACCAGGGTCTTGTGCTTGAAGTCTGACGCCCCTTCTATGGATTGGTTTCTGACAAACCAGCGGATTGTGTTATTTGCGCTAGGATAGACAGGACAACCTAGGAAACCACGTCAAGGTAATTATAATTTAGTAGCTGACCGGCAGAAGTGATATATAGAGAATGAGTCAGCTGAGTATTTTGGCGGTAGTATCCCTTTAAGAGATTGTTTCTGGAATATTTAACTCATTTGTATATAACTGACTACCTTGTATTCTGTTTGCTCCCTGAATGTTGTTGTTTCATATTGTATATTAAACCACAGTTCTTTTAACAAACCACTGTCAGATGTTTATGCTCTTGTGTTATCACAAGAAGAAAATAAGAAAAAGGCTGCGATCATTTATATATTTGAACAACAAACCAAAGGCACTTTTAGCTTTTTTAATTTTTTTTCAAAGCATCTAAAACTTGCTTACAGGATAAAGAATTCCGTTATTCTTAGGTGTCCCTGCCCCCCCAAAAAGACAATGGTGTCTTCAAAGTAGCTACAATATTTCAAGGGTCACAGAGGTAGGCTCTTTTGTGACTCGTGGACTTCAATTCCCATAATTCCTGAGCCAGCATGGGGGAGCTATGGCCCCATGACTCGTGGACTTCAACTCCCAGAATTCCTGAGCCAGCATGGGGGAACTATGGCCCCTTCATGACTCGTGGACTTCAACTCCCAGAATTCCTGAGCCAGCATGGGGGAGCTATGGCCCCCTCATGACTCGTGGACTTCAACTCCCAGAATTCCTGAGCCAGCATGGGGGAGCTATGGCCCCCTCATGACTCGTGGACTTCAACTCCCAGAATTCCTGAGTCAGCATGGGGGAACTATGGCCCCTTCATGACTCATGGACTTCAACTCCCAGAATTCCTGAGCCAGCTTGGCTCAGCTTGGAAACCTCTCCCTTTCCCCTCAGCATGGCTGGCTCAGGAATTCTGGGAGCTGAAGTCCACGAGTCATAAAAGAGCCAAGGTTGCCTACCCCTGGTCTATGACAATTCGCCGTGGCCAACTCACCATGGCCAACTCTTGCCATAGTCAACTTGCCACAGCCAACTCGCTGTAGAACAACTGGGCACAGCCGTGTTCCCACAAGACTGCGGGATAAGAGTTGCCCTAATATCAAAGAAAGGGTGGAATAGAATCATTAAAGGAAGGATGCAAAAGGAAGCTAAAGCTGAACCAGACTGACATGTGCCTGGCAAAAATTAAAACAATTTTTATTTATTTTAAATCATTAAGTAGAATTGTGAAATTGTCCTGCACAGTGAGCTGTCTCGTGACAAGTTGGCTGTGGTGAGTTGTCCCATTCCCACATTTCAAGGTTTCCCTCCCCCCTGGATTCTTTTTTTCAGAGCTGGGTATACAAGAAAAATGGAAACCTCCATTGCAGCGTATCCCATCTTGGCAACTTTGAAGACCTGTGGCCTTCAACTCCCAGAATTCCCCAGCCAGCCATGCCACTGCATCATGAACCAGAATTAAGAAGAATAGCCTTTTTTGTTGTTTCATTGGGCTTTTTATTCTGCCCTACTCTTGTTTCCATTTTCCCCTCTCCTTGCTTTGTAGCTTTTGGGCCATAATTCACCCTGCTCTTGAGATATTCAATGCTACCCTTTCTATGCCGTTGAGTTCCTTGGCTGCCATTTTTGGAACATCCTGTAACCAGTAACACAGATGCTCCCAAATAACTGCAGACATGACATGAATGAAACAAGAATGACCCCCCCTCCCTGCCCAGATCCCTTCCAGCCCTATAATTCTATGTTCTTCTATGTTCTATGATGTTCCAAACCATGGTTTATAACCACAATGATTAGGTTTGTCCACAATGTAAAGCAAATCCAAATAAACCCCCCTTGGTGTTTGAATCCAGCCAGGGAGAGGTCATCCTAGATACTATCAAGGACCCAAAGGGCATGAGCTGCTGGGAAAGCATGTTTATTATGTATTATTAATTTATTATTAAATGTATTGACTGCCCATCTCACCACAAGGTAATTCTGATTAATGATCAACCCGTATTTTTGTCTCTCTGCCACCCACTGTTTCAGGGCAGGGTTGACATTTGGGACCATACCTATTCGTAATGTATCACCAGCAGCCACTGTAACGTTCGTGCCAATTCCAGATGCCATGAAAACACGTTTTCTTTTACTCTTCATGGATGATCCGTTGTGTGGTTTCTGGAATCTTTGTCCTAAAATAACAGAGGAAATTACAGCCCAGGGTTTCCCGGACATAAAACCAAGGAGAGGCTGCTCAGGGTTGAAGGACTTCTTCAATCCTCTGTTCTCACTATGTTGGCGAAGCCCATCTGCAGGCAGGGTAATGGCCATAGCCCCTTTCCCCTTCCACCCATATATTCATGCTGTTAAAATCTGTTTTCAGCAGAGAGATATGTGATACAGAGCTGGTTTGGTCTACTGGTTAGTACACCAGGCTAGAAGCTGGGAGATCATGAGTTTTAATCCTGTCATAGCTATGAAAGCCAGCTTGGTGATCTTGGGCCAATCACCAGGAGAGTGAGTTCTAGTCCCAGCTTAGGCATCAAAGCCAACTGGGTGACCTTGGGCCAATCAACAGGAGACCACCAGTTCTGCCTTAGGCATGAAGGCCAGGTGGGTGACTTTGGGCCGATCACCAGGAGAGTGAGTTCTAGTCCCACCTTAGCAGCAGTGACCCACTGAGGTCAAAGCAGAAATGCTAGTTGAGGGAAGCCAAGAGATCCTCCCCATAGGGTGCCCAATGATGCCACTGACCCAACTTTATACTTGCCAGCCAATTTAAGAACAGTGGCTGCTGTGGCATGTCCCACAACACTGGTAGCCATACAAGTGTAAATTCCAGTGTCGTTGCCCGAAACATTGCCCAGGAACAAGAAGGAACTGTTAGCCACTGGGAAAGTAGAACTTCTTGAAGACCTCTCATTTTTGAACCACAGGACCTCAGGCTGGGGAATACCTGGGAGGCAAAGAAAAATATATTTAAAGGTTAATGCTTAGATAAGGCATTCCAAACAAACATCTTTCTGATTTGAACATCTTTCTGATTTCTGATCGCATTTCAACCTCTCCTGGGATTTGGGATCCTTCAAGCAGAGATGTTAAGTATCTAAGCCTAAAAAGGACGTATACAATGGACAATCAAATAAAACATGAGCAACTACCTGTGCATATTAATGCAGTCATCTTCTTTCACCAGTAGATGGTGGACTATGCATGTTACAACATGGATATTATATATATATGTGTGTGTATCTGTGTGTCAACATGGATATTTTATATATGATACATCATGGATATTATATGGGTAGTCCTTGACCTACGACCACAATTGAACCTAAAATTTCTGTCGCTAAGTGAGACCGTTGTTAAGCGAGTCTCTCCCCATTTTACAACCTTTCTGGACACAGTTGTTAAGTGAATCACTACAGTTATTAATATTAGTAATACAGTTGTTAAGTGAATCTGGCTTCCTCATTGCCCCAACTCCAGCTGGTCAACCTATGTGAATGAAAACATTGCCCATCCATGTCCTATGCCTCAAAGTAGTTTCTATCCTAAAATGGCCTGCATTCTGGTCCTGACAACCTTTGGGAAGGGTAACTCCCACACTGACACAGCCAAATGTGCTTCTGGGCACTTCATAAAAATGTATGCACCCTTTTCCAAGACAATGACACTTGTCCTGGATGTAGTTCCTGGAGGTTTTCACATGTACTAGTTTATAGGGTTTATAAGTTTATATTCACGCACCTCGGTTCCAATATACATGAAAGCTGGGACATGACCGTTGAAGTAAAGACAAGGACAGAAAAGCATTCTTCAAAATGAAAAAGGTCTTCTGAAGTCACGACATAAGCCTAAGACTGAAAATCAGGCTTGTCAGATGCTGTATTTTTTCTCTCCTGCTCTATGGAGTAGAGAGTTGGTCTCTGACAGAAGGCCACCTGAAGAGACTAGAAGCATCTGAAATGTGGATTTACAGGCGGCTGTTACGTATAAGCTGGGTTGACAAGATCAGAAATGAGGAGGGGATAAGCCGCCTGGGAAAGCCAAGGGAAATCATCAAAACAATTAAAAAACTAAAATTAGAATATTTCGGACATGTGATGCAACACCCAGAAAAATACGGCATGCTCCATTTAATCCTCCAGGGAAAGATGGAAGGCAAACAAGGTCCAGGCAGAAGAAGAACATCGTGGCTTCAAAATCTAAGGGACTGGTTTGGACAAAACTCAGCAGCACTTTTTCATGTGGCTGCTGATAAAAACAGGATCGCCAACATCCGATAATGGATATGGCACAAGAAGAAGAAGAAGTTTATAGGGCTGTGCATGGCTGTGGATTCAGAATCCAAAGGCCACTTTTGGATATGTGGGTGTGCAGCCAATTGTGGCATCTATCTGCAACTCCTTAAACCGAGCACATTTTAAATAGAAGAGGCCTCATAAAAATGCATGTACTCCCATTAATTTCTCCAGACTTCAGCACATTGTTTCATAGGCTGCCTAAAAGGTATGATGGATTACTTGTCAACGCTGGCCCGGAATGGGAAGTGATATGTGGAAAAGGAATAAAGAAGAATAGAATAATAAGGTTGAGAGAAATCGTTGGAGGTCTTCTAGTCCAATCCCCTGTTCAAGCAGGAGAACCTATACCAGGGGTAGGCAACCTTGGCTCTTTTATGACTCGTGGACTTCATAAAAGAGCCAAGGTTGCCTACCCCTGACCTACACCATTCCAGGCAAGTGGCTGTCCAGTCTCTTCTTGGAAACCTCCAGTGATAAAGTGCCCACAATTTCTGACAGTTCAGGTATATTTTAGCCTTACCTTTGACTGGACATTCCAGCAGAATATTCGCCCCTGTTCTTGCTAGGATTGTGCCTCCAACCGAGACAGACAGATTCTGAAGCTCAAAACTGGCAATATTTTTCTCAGAAGACAATATAGTAGGGGCTTCTGTGAGGGACAATCAATGGGGAGAGAAATTAGTCCCAGAATTTTGCCTTCTTGTCAGACCCACCGAGAGACCCTCAGGATGGAACTACATGGTCTCAGAGAAAGGAATTCAGCTGGAAAGAGTTGCCCAAAACCTATTTTTTCCTTATTTTCATGTTTTCCCTCTCAAATTATGGCAACTACTGAACCTCAGAAAGGAATGTTTACAGATCGTTGGGAGGGGAATGTTGTATGCAAATCCCCTCACATTTCATTTAATGTGAAAAGGAGTGTTTAAAAACCTTTCCCCAAGAGTGATTTTCCCACGTTCCTTTTACTAATAGTAACAATTTCTCTACAGTTTTGCAGGCTAGTATTTCACAGAAATTAAAAAAAAAACACCAAACCAATTCATTATCATCAAACAGAGACCAGGAGGGCCTATGTCTTATTGAGAGATGATTGATGGTTCGTAACTAATTTGCAAATTGCCACACGAAGTATCACCTGCGTAAAACAGCGCCATGTCTTGAAAACGTTCATTGTCCACTGTGCAGCGATACACCCCCATTTCTTTCTCAGTAGGGTTCACAATCTGGACTTTGCTGTTGGCTTCAAAAGTCACTCTGCAGAAGGTTTAAAGGATAAAATTTGATCAACAGAAGTGAACACAGGTGTACTCCTTGACGTAGGAACACAATTGAGCCAAACGTTTCTGTGGTTAAGTGAGACATTTGTTAAGTGAATTGTGCCCCATTTTACGACCTTTCTGGCCTCAGTTGTTAAGTGAATCACTGCAGCTGATAAGTTAGCAACCTAATTGTGAAGTGAATCTTGGCTTCTCCGTTGACTTTGCTTATCAGAAGGTCAAAAAAGGAGATTATACGATCCTGGGACACCGCAACGGTCATAAATGTGAACCAGTTGCCCAGCGTCTGAATTTTGATCACGTGATCATGGGGATGCTGGAAAGGTTGTAGCTGTGAAAAATGAGTCACTTTTTCCAGTGCTGTTATAACTCTGAACGGTCATTAAACAAACTGCTGTAACTCGAAGATTACTTGAACTGTTCTCCACAAACTGCCCGAACAACCATTAACAAACGGACCGTTCTCTTTCCACAACACTATCGCAGTTGTCCCGGATCATCAGGGGAAAATGTACAAGACCCAACCGGCACTTCGTTATGGAGTTTGCTCCTCAATCAAGAGGCATTCTAAGTGTGTTCATTAAGGAAAAGTGTGCCTGAGAATCAGCATGATTCTACATGTCCTCCTCGTTGCTTTGATGTTGTGTGTCCTCTGGCCTTACTGCAAATGTATTCAGTGTTCCACCTGGCCAGGTTTTCAGAAAACAGCTCTGCGCCATCTTGCTAAAACTTAGCTTGCCTCAGCTGATCTTTTTTTTTGGCATAGATTGTCTTATCTACCCTCTTGGTTTTAAATTGGTTAATTCAACCCTGTGCACGTAGTCTAACCTGGCAGAAAGATTTAGGTTTCTGCAGATTTTCAGAGTCAATTATTATCCTATTGTTACTCTTTTGAATTAGAAAGAGAAAGTCAACTTCTCTATGTTCTGTTGTTGTTTTTAGCAAGAATGCTAAAATGGCTTGTCAGTGACTTTTTTTTTTGAAAATGCTATTCTGATTTCCCAATCTGTGCTATACCACTGGAATTTCCTAGAGATTTGCCCATCCAAGTACCTTTGACATCATCCAATGTCAGTGCAGAGACTCTCATATATATATACAAAGGATTTACAACAGTGAGTGCTAAATAAACAATATGTCAGATTAATCAATCCAACAATTGTGAGTAAGCTTTACAAGTGGGACACTTGCTTATAAGATTGATGTAGCTTATTTGGTATGTTCATCAGTGCTCAAGTGTAAATATAAACCCTTAGTATCTTTATTTTACCTATACCCTCATGCCTTTTAAACCAGCCAGAAAACACTGCATGCCACATATTTGCAGGCCAGCAATTACTGGAAACATCTGTGAATGCTACAATAAAGTCAACTTGACCTGTTTAATATTCAGTGTCCAAAATATTTGTCTTTGATTTATAAGTGAGTCATGGGTGGTGTTCAGTTGAAATATGAGTTTTGGGGAGGGCTAAAAGAAAGGCAGAAAGAGAAAAGGGAAAGAGTTTTTCACAATAAGAGGAGAAGTAAACTGGAAATCAATAAGCCAGTAATTAAGCATTCTAAAACATGGAAAAAGGTAGATCCAAGACATAATACGGGTCCTAAAATTGTTTGAAAGACCTTGAAGCTTAAAGGCAACATGCTAAGCTTACAATTTAAGAAGGATTTTCACAAAGATACTGTTATGTCTACGACACAGTCGCATATTATGTGACAACAACAACAATCATTCAGGTGAGGGCAGAATGGCTGAAACATTTAACATTACTTACTTCTCAGCAGGCTTTAATGGCATTCCATCTTTGGTCCAAGTATATTTTAGGTTGCTAACTCCAGCAGTTGCACAGAGAAGATTTATTGTGCTGACATTCTTGGTTAACAAAAAGGTACCCCCAATTTGCAGAGTTACAGTTTCGTTGGAATAAACCTCCTGTGGCTTGACCATCATGGGTCCTTTTGAGTTTCTCACTACTGGGGCGCCTACAGTTTTTGTGCTGAGATTATCCCTCGCTCTTTGTGATTTGTCAAGTTTCTCATTTGCAGACTCTTTTCCTTTGCCGGGAGCAGACTGCGATGGCTTCACTAACTCAGCAATCAACTGATAGACAAACTGGGAAGCCAAATCATTGCTAATTTCTCCAGCTTCAATGAGATGGCTCAGATTTTTTACCAGCTCATCAAAGTGGTCTGTATCCATACTGTAAGCATTAGGCGAAGCCACCGTTTTGAGTTGCTCGGCTGTGAATCCGTGAGCGTGGTGTCCTCCTTCTGAATTTCTCCTCTGAGTTTTAAGATGTTCTGAAGCAGGCTGGTCGTTCACTTGTTCATCACGCAGATAGCGTTGACTTTTCTGGCTCCACAACTGCCAGATCTGATTTATTTGGTGCCATTTTGCGTCTTTTTGGGTGGGGGCAGATTCCAGTAGCCTGTTGCTTGTGCCAAGGAGCTTAAGAACAAAGATCTCCTGGGCAGACCCTGCAACGCACTTATACACTCCAGTGTCTGAAGCGTCAAGATTATTGATCTTGAGAGATCCTGATTTGGTGACACCAAGATGTTTAGAAATCTGGAGAGGCTGCCCATCTTTCTCCCACCGAATAAGCGTCTTCTGGAATCTCCGAACAGGACACCTGACGATGACAGATGTTTTGGGAAGTAAATAAGCTCTGCTCCCCACAGTGAAATTAATGCGTTTCTCTTGTCTCGTCTGAATATAGACTTTATGGATACCCAGTATCTGTGGCTTGTCAAAAAGTCTGGATTTCTTTTCTTCTTTTAGATCTGAAATGGCAAAGGTAATACTGAGAACAGGTATATGCTTTCGTCATTGTTTTGCATTTTCACCGTGTCATTTATTTTGCTTTAAAGGTTGGAAACTCAGTTTACCTAGAAGCGTTTCAGACCAACATTTATCTGGATGGAATATGGAGAGCTGAGGCTTGGGACACTAATATGCTAACTCTCCAATTGTTCTTGGGAAGGTCAATCAGACTTTGAAGCAAGCAAGGCATCAGTGAAGCAGTAATTTAGCAGGTTAGCTAGAAAGAGTCCTAATACAGGAAGTATTATGACCACAGCTGAGCCCAAAATTTCTGTCGTTAAGTGAGACATTTCCTAAGTGAATTTTGCCCCATTTTATGACCTTTCTTGCCACACTTGTGATGTGAATCACTTCAGTCGATAAGTTAGTAACCCGGTTGTGAAGTGAATCTGGTTTCCCCACTGACTTTTGCTTGTCAGAAGATTGCAAAACATGACCTTGGGACATAGGTCATAAATACGAACCAGTTGCCCAGCATCTGACTTTTGATCACATGATCATGGGGATGCCGCAAAGGTCACAACTGTGAAAAACGGTCGTAAGTCACATTTTCAGTGCCATTGTAACTTGTAATGATCACTAAACAAACTGTTGTTAGTTGAGGACTCCTTGTACCGTCCACCAACTTCTACAACGAAAGGGAAGAAAGAAGGTTGCATATAGGAACACGATGGAACATGCAACCTGTTAATAACTACTTGTCTTCGTGAAAATTAGGAAACCGTGAACAAGTGTTCTAGACCAGCCTTACTATATATGGGTAGAGAATACTCAGCAGTGAGCTGCACCCTAAAACTGGAGATTGAACCAGCCAATGATAACTGAAACATGATTCTGCTCATTGTGTATCTTGGCTATAGGCAATGTTTAATATAAACCATCTAAAAACTGATCTTATGTGACAGTTTCTTTAGGCCTCTTTCCCTTTTCAAAACATGTTTCTCAACCATCAGAATAAACATTCTTTTTTGTTGCTTTTTTGGATTATATTCCTTCATGGCATACATTACAGCTACAGCAAAACTTCACAACGTTTCTTTAACATCACTCTCCACCAAACAATCTGCTGATTGGACACGCTGCCATAGAAATATCTATAATTAAATAAATTCATATATATATATATATATATATATATATATATATATATATATATATATATATATATATATATATATATATATATATATATATATATATATATATTGGTAATTAAACTGAATATATGATCCCTGGGTGCATCCATGCCAAACAAATAAAATAAAACGAACACCAGGGTAAAATAATCAAACTCTAGGAGTTTAATGTTACNCCAGGCAATAAAATCTCAAAAAGAAGTTTCGTATTATGAACGTATCAATAATTATTTCAACTCTTATTTTGTTGGATGGGTTGTTTTTAATACAATGTTGAAGAATGAAGCTAAGCACCCAGCAATAGTCATTAAAGCCAAATAAATGTTTCCATTAGGACTCTATGTTTGCTGCCAAACTAATATTGCAACATAGTCTTAGTGTCAATGTTCAGATTTTTTCAAACAATTGATAGCAAGCAGTCTTGAGTTTCGAACCAGATCTTCTGCCTAATAAATAGCTCAGTGAAAATTCTGCTTTACCATTTAAATGCTACAAATTACCATAAAAATAAAAATGTAATCAGCTTCTAGAGGGGTAGAGAAACTTGAAGATCTGGCTGTGCTCACCTTTTTGCTATGGCTTCAGATAATTCTAATCCTGTTGAAACAGTTATCTTTGTACCACTCACCAGCTAAATTCACTGGAGGCTATCCAAGGTCCTGATTGATCCTTACAAGAACCCATAGTGATCACTGTATATTGTTATGAGCTGACCTGATCTAACATGATTTAACATCCTTTGATTTCCTTTTAATTGATGCACTAGAGTTACTTTAATGCCAACTTGCCAGCAGCCCATTTTTTGACTGGTTTCAAAGCGGGCAAAAGAACACATCCTCTGATTGGCTAAATTAATTATTATGGGATTTACAACGTGGGTGGCTGTCAAAGGCATCTTTGCAGTCTAAACACTGTGACCTCTTGAGTCTGATGGCTTTATTTAATCTAATCTATTTATTTAGACTTTATTTAATCTAAACCTAGAGCTCTCGTTACCTTCATGGAATCAGAATAGCGGAACATTTTTTTGATGACAAAGCAATGAGATGAGACGACCACAAATGAGCCCAAAATGTCTGTTGCTCAGTGAAATGTTTGTTAAGTGAATTTTGCCCCATTTCACAACTTTCCACACAACAGTTTGTTAAGTGAATCACTGCAGTTGTTAAGTTAGTAACATGGTGGTTTAATGAAATTGGCTTCCCCTTTGACTTTGCTTGCCAGAAAGTCACAAAAGGGGATCACATGACCCTGGGACACTGCAGCCATCATAAATGTGAGTCAGTTGCCAAGTCAGTTGCCAAGCAGTTGCTGCAACCATCGTAAGTGTGAAAAAGGGTCCTCGGTCACTTTTTTCAATGCCGTTGTAACCTTGAGCGGACTGTTGTAAGTCAAGGACTACCTGCTTTAAAGGCCAATCAGAATTGTTAGAGATCTTGGCAAGGCCCATGTAGAGAAGACGATAAGGCAGGGCTGTAGAAGAGAGCAGAATGAGCTCAGGGATGCTAACAAGTGTAACAGAAAAAGTGATCTCTAATGGTTAGAGTCAAAGGAAGAGCAAAGCAAATAGTAGAAACAATGGTAAGTTTCATGCACACAGGACACTCAGTGTTCAGCAGAGCAGGGGTGAATCTGCAAATATATACAATATTTTATGTAGACAACAACAACAATAATAATAAAGTTGGAAGGGATCTTGGAGGTCATCTAGTCCAGCCCCTGCTCAGGCAGGAAACCCTATAACATTTCAGATAATTGGCTGTCCAATCTCTTTTTAAAAACTTCCAGTGTTGGAGCATTCACCGCTTCTGGAGGCAGGTTGTTCCACTAGTTAATTGTTCTGTCAGGAAGTTTCTCCTTAGTTCTAGGTTGCTTCTCTCCTTGATTAGTTTCCATCCCTTGCTTCTTGTCCTGCCTTCAGGCGCTTTGGAGAATAGCTTGACTCCCTCTTCTTTGGGGGAAACCCCTGAGATATTGGAACACTGCTATCCTGTCCCCCCTCGTCCTTCTCTTCATTAAACTAGACATACCCAATTCCAGCAACCGTTCCTTATATATTTTAGCCTCCAGTCCCCTAATCATCTTTGTTGCTCTTCTCTGCATTCTTTCTAGACAGTTGAGTAAATGATGGCTAACTAAAGACACAGAATATTTGAACTAGTTGACCTGTAAGATACTTTAGCTTTTTACAAACAGATACTGTATGTCCTGTGTTTTCTCTAAGATAAGATAGGTAAATTCAATTCTAGATTTTCGGAAAATTTAAGTTATTGATTGAAACGCAGGACAGCCTTGACCAAGCTCCAAATATTGTGCAAAACTAAAGGGTATCTTATTCTCTAAATCTAGTGTAATAATATTTCCAAATTGGGGCATCTCTCTGTCTCCTCAATTGTGGAATCTTCAAATGTGCCATTATCCTTAATATAGCTCTAACTGAGAAAGCAAACAAGTTTTTTCATCCACTTTTATTAAGCAAGACAGGGAGGCAACACACCTGCCTCTGAACTATATTTTTTTAGAGCAGAAGAGTTGGTCAGAATAAAAAGGGTGAACGGTATTTCTTGACATAAAAAAAGTCAACGTGGAAAAACCCACAAATCAAGAGGGTCGCCCTCCAAGAATTGCTTTTAAAGAAAGGTAGGGAGAAATCATAAATGTGAAATTGCTGGTTTATTTATTTTTTTAAATGCAATTTGTCCCTTGAGTTAGCCTTTCCCTGCAGGTTTAAAAGCACCGGTGTTTAAAGGAAATCTAGAGGGGAATCTGGGCAAATGTGGTGGGGTTAGTTTTTTTTTTTAATCTTTTGTGTGTTTTGGGCAAACGTTAAGAGTTTGTTTTGCCGAAAAGCAGTACGAAAGATGAAAAAACACTACCACGCTGCAGAGGAACAATAGTTGCTGTGGAAAAAATCAACACCAAGTTCTACAAAGAAAAGCCTCCCAGGGTTTGTAAAAACTGCAGATAGTTGATGGACATCTCATACTTAGTTTTTGGGTTTTTTTTTTACAAAGTACGGGCACTTTGAAATCATGGGCTAATAGGCTCTGCCATGGATTTTTAACGGGAAGGTTTGGCACATGGGTTACATCTTGGGGTAAATGGAATGTTTTTGAAGCTGGGATGCAGGGGGACTTTTTCCCTTCACAAACAGAGCGAAAGAACATCACTTACTTCGGCAGGCATTCCTGTGGCAAGGCCTGACAAGCTGGGATGCTGGAAAGCTGCTACACAGGGATCCATTTAATGCCAGATGTTGGCCTCTGGCCGTGAGCTTTTGGCAGGTGGCTTTCCTTCGTTGTGTGCCAACCCCACAGCTTACAGAGCACTGCAAAAGGAAGGATGTGATCAAAGTGTGCCAACTTTAAATAAAAAATGTGGTAGGGCCCATCTCGTTCTCAAAGGGTTGTGCTTTCATTGGATTGCCTTAGAGCAGTGGCTCCCAACCTCTTCTATACCCCGCGCCCCTAGGACGCTTCTGATATATTCTCGCGCCCCTTACAAAAGGAATACCTGGTTATGCATATGCACTATCATTTTGAAACTTCTAAACCCAAGCTTTCGCATCCCCCTGGAATATTGTCTTGCACCCCCCCCATTGGGAACCCCTCCCTTAGAGGGCACTTGATCAGGAATAGCGGGAAGGGGGAAAGGGGGAATGGGAAAGAGACAGGAGAAGGAGAGGGAGAAGGACTGGAGAGGAGGAGGAGAAGGAGAAGAAAAAGGATGGGAGAGAGAGGAGAAGGAGAAGGAGGATTGGAGGGAGAGGAGGAGGAGAAGGAGAAGGAAAAGGATGGGAGAAAGGAGGAGGAGGAGGAGGAGGAGGAGGAGAAGGAGAAGGGGAAGGGGAAGGGAGAGAGGGAGGGAGGGAGGAAAGAAAGAAAGAAAGAAAGAAAGAAAGGAAGGAAGGAAGGAAGGAAGGAAGGAAGGAAGGAAGGAAGGAAGGAAGGAAGGAGAGAGGAAGGGAAAGAAAAGGAGGAAAGGGGAGGGCAAATGGACAGAGGGGGGAGGAAGATGGGAGAAGAGGCATAAATAAATTCTTTAAAAGCATTCTTATTTTAAGCTACGTACCCTAGACCACGGTCCCACCACCAACTGAGGAGGGCAGTCTATTTTTGCACAGGATCTGGAACTGTCCAATCTAGGTTGAGGGCACTTCTCATGACCGAGTTTCAGAAAGCTTCCATCCATCAACAGCTGCTGGCAGGTCACCTTGCGATTCTGGGTGCCACCACCACAAGTGTGGGAGCACTAAGGAGAAGAAACTAAGATGATTCAAGGCCTGGAGACTAAAACATACGAAGAACGGCTACGGGACTTGGGTTTGGCTAGTCTAAAGAAAAGAAGAAATAGGGGAGAATGATAGCAGTGTTCCAGTATATGAGGGGCTGCCACAAGGCAGAGGGGGCAGGTTGTTCACCAGAGCACCAGAGGGAAGGACGAGAAACATTGTTTGGAAACTGGTCAAGGAGAGAAGCAACCTGGAATTAAGGAGAAACTTCCTGACGGTGAGGACAATCAACCAGTGGAACAACTTGCCTCCAGAAATCGTGGGTACTTCATCACTGGAGATTTTTAAGAAGAGACCAGACAGCCACTTGTCTGAGATGGTATAGGTTGGCAGGAGGCTGGACTAGAAGACCTCCAAGGTCCCTTCCAGCTCTTATTCTATTCTATTCTATTCTATTCTATTCTATTCTATTCTATTCTATTCTATTCTATTCTATTCTATTCTCCATTCCATATTCTACTCTACTCTACTCTACTCTAAATTCAGAACACTGCACTATCAATGGCTTCTCATTAATCTCACTCAGCTAGAGTGTCACTCTCCTTGGAGGTGGTTTCCAGCCCTCATCGTCGGCAGACCATCTTACCTGTTGCCATTCTTCAACATGCCAAAGTGGGGGACAGTCAAGCTGGTTGCATGCTTGTAAGGAATGAGGCTTCAGGTCTTTGCAGCTTTCAGATCCAACCACAGAACCTCCAGATTGCTGGCAATGCACCTGTCTGGTCTGGATTCCAACGCCACAAGTGGCAGTACATTGTGTCCAAGGTCCTACTTGCCATCTGTTCCAAAATATGATGACATCAGAGCCCTAAGCAAGCCACACCATAAAGTACAAGAGGAATGCTTTGTGAAATATCTCTCTGTCTCTGTCTCTGTCTCTGTCTGTGTCTCTCTCTCTCTCTCTCACACACACACACACAGACACACAGAGAGAGTGAGAGAGCAAAACAGAGTAATGAAAACAGTTGAGAACTCTTATTTTAGCCCAGCACTGTGCATCACCACAGGATATCTTCCACCAATACACTTTCATCATTCATCCCCAAAGACATTACCTACGTCCTACCTTGGGGGGCAAAGCCTTGCATTGCACGCCAGGCTCATTGGTGGAGGTCTCTTTGAACTGTCACACAGGCTATCATTGACGGCTTGTTTTGTCTCTTCGTGTAAGCAGACAGCAATGGCGTCTTGAGTCCCTGGGTGGTAAAACAAACCAACGAGCAGTCACTGACCTCAAATCTTTTGCAACAGAGTAGTGTTGAAACATATTTCTATATATACATTCTTCCGCCGTAATTTATGTGAAGGCAATGCTGCCATGATACTTGCTCCAATTCCTTATTGGTTCTTCGGTGCACAATTCTACTTGTTTACCGAATAACAGAGCCGGAAGGGAACTTGTAGGTCATCTAGTCCACCACCACCCCCCCTGCTCAAGCAGGAGACGCTATACCATTTCTGACAAGCACCTGTCCAGTCAGCAGCAAATTATGGGAGGGTGGCTGGTCAGAATCCTTATGAAACTGCCACACAACAGTTTTCAATGAATGGATCACTTGGCCCAGCTTCCTTGCCCAGGACTGTACCACGTCCCTCTTCCCTTGCCAGCCACATACTATTCCCCTATTCTTAATTTAAACCCCATAAGCCTTCAACTAGATTTTGCTTGCTGCAACTTAAGATCGTTATTCCAAGGACTAAAATCTGGAGCAATGGACTAAAATCTGGAGCAATGAAGAACAGGCCTTGGTTGCGTTCTGCACAACACCTTCCTAGCCCTTTGAAGAGTTCCATCATTTCCCCAAGCCCACTCCCGCGGTCTTTGGTCAAGGTTTAATGCACTCAGTTCCTTCAGTCTATCTTTATAGGACCTGGTTGCCAATCCTTGTTCATTCTTTTCACCCTTCTCTGAACCAATTCCATTTTTTTCCGAATCTTCTTAAATTTTAACGGGTAGATTTTTTTTAAGAAAAAAAGAAAATAAAAGCAGAGTCTGGCCAGAGGACATCAGAATTCTTCCCTCCTATGATTTTGAAAATTAAACTATTAATCCAGTTTAAAAATTTAGTAATGCATAGCCCATTTTTACTGCATCCAGTTTTGGTCACCGCATTACAAAAAAGACATTGAGACTTTGGGAAAAGTGCAAAGAGCAATTAAGATGATTAAAGGCCTGGAGACTAAAACATATGGAAAATGGTTGCAGGATTTGAGTTTGGCTAGTCTAGAGAAAAGAAGGACTAGGGGGGACATGATAGCAGTATTCCAGTATTTGAGAGGCTGCCACAAAGAAGAGGGGGGGTAACGTTATTCTCCAAAGCACCAGAAGGCAAGACAAGAAACAATGGATGGGAACTAATCAAGGAGAGAAGCGAGCTGGAATTATGGAGAAACTTCCTAACATTGAGAACAATTAACCCGTGGAATGGCTTGCCATCAGAAGTTGTGGGTGTTTCATCACTGGATGCTTTTGAGAAGAGACTGGACAGCCATTTGTCTGAAATGGCATAGGGTATCCTGCTTGAGCATGGGATTGGACTAGAAGACCTCCAAGGTCTTTTCCAGCTCTATTCTGATTGAACACACTTGACTTCTAATAAAACCTTTCTCAACAAATGGAGCCAAGGATTGTTTCTATTTAGAGGTTTAAGAGGGAGCAGATCTGACAGACAGCTCTTAAGGCAGTGATGGCGAACCTTTTAGAGATCGAGTGCCCAAACTGCAACCCAAAACCCACTTATGCATTGTCGGGTGCCAGGTGGGTGTGGCCCATTGGGTGGGCGTGACTGCGGTGGTAATGGCAGACTGGGTGGGACTAAAAAGTTCAATCAATCAATTCCAACTTTGCAAGATCTTTTTTTTTCCTGTGAGAAGTTGAAATTGACTGATTGATTGAACCTTTTTTTTGTTGTACACGGTGGCAGAGGCCTACAGCGAAAACGTTTTATAAAACCCAGCTGAAGGCCTAGGACTGGGGCGACGGCGCGCGTGCCCACAGAGAGAGAGGGCTCTGAGTGCCGCCTCTGGCACCCGTGCCATAGGTTCGCCACCACTGTCTTAAGGCCTTACTATTGAGCACTCTCATTTTCTGCTTTACTTGTCACCGGAGGAGGAAAATGGTGTTTTAAGTGATGGATCAGCTGCTGAAAACAGGGGCACCACCCTAAACTCCAACGCTCAAATCCCAAAATGCAGAACACTGTCACACTTCATCTCCTTGTATTGCAAATCTTTCTAGCAAATGTTGGGCAGAGTCCCTTTTATGGGGTGCAAAGATGCCTCGGAAGACTCATGCATATTCGAGACGGTAAAACAAAGAAGCAATTCCCACCATCCAACTAAATGAAATAGAACCAAAGTCACTCGCTGAACGAGCTTTCATTGGTATTAGATGGTGCTGGAGAAACACACATAACGCGATACGCAAGATTGAAAACGGTCACAGTTCAAGGGATCTGTATCCTTCCTTTCAGATGCATTTCCCCCTCATGATTTGACCCGGGGGCTACAAATCTGATCTCAAGACAGCTTAATCTTTCTCTTTTGTTAAAAGATTTGCAGGATTTCAAGCACCTTTTGTCCTTTCGGCTGCACGGCCTAATAAAAACGAAGAGCCTCGTTATTCGGCAAAGTACCGTTTCCCGGAAAAACCTCACATTTCATTCAGATGCTGTTTGTTTTCACCTGCAGGACGGCTAGACAATTATTGCCATAAATATCTCGTCTCCTAATTCATCAGGAACGGCTCCATCGTTACTAAAGAGGCCCGTTTTTTATTTTTAGCTGACTCGGTGGAAATTGCAAGACTGGGAGACTACGAGTGTAAAATTGATGACTTCCACTAATTAGTTATAAACCGGGTACGGATTTTTATCCCTGGATATGAGTGATAAGTGACTTTTATAAGACCATCTCAAGCAGTTACATCTGTCTCCAATCATTCAAAATTACATTACCTCATAACTGGATATTATCCATGGCACACAAAGGGGAAAAAAAAAAAACACCAAGGTGTGATCTTGGGGGAAAAATCATTTGGCAGACACACCTTGCTCTTCATTAAACCACCAGTTAAGAGTGATCAACTATAGACAGTCCTCGACTTACGATTCATTTAGTGACCGTTCAAAATTGCAACTGGAAAAAAAGCGAATTATGGCCATTTTTCATACTTAGCACTGTTTCAGCATCCCCTAGGGTCACGTGATCAAAATTCGAATACTTGGCAACCGACTCATATTTATGACGGTCGCAGAGTCTCAGGGTCCCAGGATCCCCTTTTGCGACCTTGAATCAATGGGGAACCCAGATTCCATTCACCACCACTTGATTCCATTCACCACCACGACTCGTTTAACAGCTGCAAGGATTCACTTAACCACCGTGCCATGAAATGTCGTAAAACGGGGCAAACTCCCTTAACTGATGTCTCGCTTAGCAACGGAAATTTTGGGCTCAACTGTGGCCCTTAGCTGAGGACAACCTGCACACTCACATTTCAGCACTCAAACCGCGATGTAAAAAAGATGCTGAGACTCTCGAAAGAGTACAGAGAAGAGCAACAAAGATGATTAGGGGACTGGAGGCTAAAACATATGAGGAACGGTTGCTGGAATTGGGTATGTCTAGTTTAATGAAGAGAAGGACGACGGGGGACATGATAGCAGTGTTCCAGTATCTCAGGGGCTGCCCCAAAGAAGAGGGAGTCAAGCTATTCTCCAAAGCGCCTGAAGGCAGGATAAGAAGCAACGGATGGAAACTAATCAAGGAGAGAAGCAACCTAGAACTAAGGAGAAATTTTCTGACAGTGAGAACAATTAACCAGTGGAACAACCTGCCTCCAAAGGCTGTGAATGCTCCAACACTGGAAGTTTTTAAGAAGAGACTGGACAGCTATTTGTCCGAAATGGTGTATGGTTTCCTGCCTGAGCAGGCGGTTGGACTAGATGACCTCCAAGGTCCCTTCCAACATCATCATCATCATCATCATCATCATCATCATCATCATTATTATTATTATTATTATTATTATTATTCTCATCATCATCATCATCATCATCATCTCTAGCAGCCACCCTTGAGACCGGCGTGAATTACTATTATAATGGTCGCCATGAGCGGAAAAGCACACACAATGTAAAAGCGTAATACCTCCGTTACATGTAGCTGAGCAGGGAGTAAAGCCGATGTATTCCCAGTCATAAAAAACTTTACCGGCCTCTTCGGAGGGTACGAAAGGCAGGGTGTATGGGACAGGATCCGCATCACACGGCTCCAGCTGGCAACTCCGCTCGGTCAATGGTTTGGGTCCTTCACATTCCTCGTCAGGCAGCTCCACCTCAGCCTGAGTAAACGCAAGATAAATGTGGCACTTGACATCACGCATCTGAGTACCATGGCCGCAAGAGGCACTGCAAGGGGACCAAGGCTCGGGGACAAACCTGCAACAAAACCACATCATAACAACCTTTGGTGTCTATGTGTAGGATGAGATCGAGTCAACCAAACACCATCCAACATGCTGTCCCTTTTTCTCCGAGTCTCCTCTTACTTTAATTTAGCCTCTCTAGTCCTGATCATTCTCCCAAAGGGTGCTTTTTTTCCACAAGGCAACTGAACTTTCTTGGGGTTTTTTTTGTCCCTTTGAAAATGTTTTGCTTCTTCAGTTCTGCTTCTTGGATGAGAAGCGAAACTTTTTTGAAGGAAGGAAGGAAGGAAGGAAGGAAGGAAGGAAGGAAGGAAGGAAGGAAGGAAAGAAAGAAAGAGAAAGAGAAAGAGAAAGAGAAAGAGAAAGAGAAAGAAAGAAAGAGAGAGAGAGAGAAGAAAGAAGAAGGAAAGCGAAAGAAGGAAAGCGAAAGAAGAAACAAAGGAAAAAGAGAGAGAAAGAAAGGGGAGAAAGAAAGAAAGAAAAAAGAAAGAAAAAAGAAAGAGAAAGAGAGAAAGAGAGAGAAAGAAAGAACAAAGAGAGAGAGAGTCCTCCGGGAGAAGGGCGGGGTATAAATATAATAAATCCTAAATCCTAAATCCTAAAGAAAGAGAGAAAAAGAAAGAGAAAGAAAGAGAAAAGAAAGAGAAATAAAGAAAAAGAGAGAGAGAGAAAGAACAAAGAGAAAGAAAGAGAAAGAAAGAAAGAAAGAAAGAAAGAAAGAAAGAAAGAAAGAAAGAAAGAAAGAAAGAAAGAAAGAAAGAAAGAAAGAAAGTTGCTTTTTTGGAAAAAGCAGCATGAAGTCTAGGACTTCAGCTCCATTCTCTTCATGCAGCATGAAGAGACGTTTCACCTTCTGTTACCATCTCATTCCTGTTCACCCTTCCTGGCTAACCTAGAGAGGGTCATTTAGCCCTAACAAACACAGGGCTGTTTGGAGTTAAAACTAACCTTGCACCTACATTGTTGAAACTTAAAAAGGTTGTCGCCTCACTCTTTTTCCATCTCTGAGAAGGCTTTGACAAAATTCTGATTATATTTCAAAAGAGTTGGACGTTATCGCTAAACTCAATTAACCCATTAATATATATATATATATAGAGAGAGAGGGCTGTTATCTCACAATGGCCGGGAAGACATCCAAAATATGCAGATAATTGTAAGTTCAGATAAATGGAAAAGCCATTTACAAGAGGGCTCCATCCATCATTCCCTTTCAGTGGCATTTTCATAAGAGGTCCTTCAAATAAATGGAAGTCACATGGCAATAACCGCTTGGCCATTTCTGCACCTAGGCAGAGAAGAATGTTCACAGGGGAGAGGGAAAGAACCTACGGTTGCCCTAATGGTCCACGCAGTCACTTCTGACAAGATCTAAAAGCCAAATCATGGTCTGAAGGCATCTGATCCAGCAGCCTTGCTAAAGTTAAAAAGCATAATTCAAGAGAATACTTGAAAGAAAAAACTCCCTAGGAATTTTGTTTAGGTGTTTCAAGTCTCATGGAAGAAGAGGAAGATATAAATGCAACAAATAAAGAACCAGTTTTGGGGGGGGGGGGCAGCAACGGAAGACAAAGGGGGTGCTTTTAAATCTCTAATACTATCTACCCATGTAGCACATCTCTCTACCTGCGAAGTGTGAAAGCTTATCGTTCCTCCATCAGGTTTTCCATCAGGCTGCATCCTATTTTGAAGAGTATATGTATTTCTGTACCCAACCATCCTATGGGCTAATGCTCTTTACGCTTTCTTAGCTACAAGACATTTAAACTAAGTCTCTGGTCAATGGATGCTTGAGGTATTGCTGCAAAACAGCTGCATGAAGAGCAGCACTCACTATTAACAAGCTGAGACAAATAATGTTCCATTAGCCATGCAATGGGCAATATAAAAGAGGCTGTGCTAACATATGACACTGTACAGCAGGGGTGTCAAACTCAATTTCATTGAGGGCCGCATCAGCATTGCGGTTGCCCTCAGGGGGCCAGGTGAGTGCGGCCAGGGTGGGTGTGGCCTACTGGGTGGGTGTGGATGGAGTGGGTGTGGCCTACTGGGTGGGCATGGCCAGCTCTACATCGTTCGCGTCAAGGGGGCCTGTGGGGGCCTGGGCAGGAGTGGGACAGATCTGAGGGTCTCTGGAAGAAGGGGGTGGGACCGGGGCAAGCGCCAAGGCATGGTGCATTTCTTTATTCCTCACAAAGGGTGACATCTCCCCAGCATGCACCCAGGGGGTGGGTCCGACACGGCAGGGGCTGGTTCCTCGCTGTTTCCGGACGGCCTTGTGGAGCTAAGACCGAATGCATTTCAGCATAGATGGCCACCACAAAATTGTACATTGGCTCCTGGCCAGCCTGGGCCAGGGCCATGGCAGCGAGGGCCGTTCCCTCACTGTTTCCAGGATGGCTTCGCAGGCCACATGAAACCACTTCGCGGGCCGCATCCGGCCCCCGGGCCTTGTGTTTGACATGTCTGTTGTACAGTAATAGCAAAATGAACTGAAGTCAATTTTGCCCACTGCATAGCTCAGACAGAGTCCCACCCGAAAACTTTTCTTGGGAAGTCACAGAGATAATAGCAATAGCAATCTATTCTGTTATTCTGTAATTCTGTAAAGCGTCTCTCCAATGGCCATCCACTTCCTTGGCTTCCCATACTTTCATTAAAACCCACGAGAAGATATAACGGAGGAACTCCTAACAGCCCTATTTAGATTGGGGATATATGGCATCTGAAGAAGCTTCCAAGAAATGAAAAGGGGAAAAAAACAGTGTAACAGATTTGCAACTTCCATCACTTCCAAGAAGTTAGCTAGCTCATGAACACCACGAAGAGAATAGAAAACCAGATCTATTTCACATTATATATCAGGATATACCACAGCATTAATTTAATGTTAATTGAAACTTAGGACTTGCTTCTAGTCATGGAAAAGGGGAACAGGAGACGGATCCTGAGGACTTTTTCCAGTTCCCCTCAATGAATCTTCATTACCTTGTGTAGGCATTAGGTGACCATTCTAATGTACATATTATCACTCATTGGTAGCTAACATCTGGTGAAAATCTTCAAATAGGAATCTACAGATGTGAATCTATGAATGAAAACATTTGAACTGACTAAATGAAATCTGGAAACCCTATCACTTCCTCTTCCTTCTCCTCATCACACGTCCATCAGTTTCAGCACTTGGCCTCTTTTAAGATGCAGCCAAGACCTCTATTTATTTAAGCTTATTTTTTTTTTTTAAAAAAAAAAGGATGTATGGAATCCTTTTATAAAGGATTATTGAAAAGCCTGCTGTAAATAATGAAGGCTCACGAGAGAAAAGTTTACAATAATGATGGGTTTCAACTATCATCACATTCTACCAGTAAAAACCAGAAAGGCTAAACCTCCATTTTCTTTGGCTTAGCTTTACAAACAGTCTTCAAAATGAGAGAAAAAAAAACCTCACTACTTTTCTAATTTAAATAATTTTAAAAAGACTTTACAAACACACATTATATGAAATTCAGGACACGTGCGAGGGGGCACATATGCCGATCTCCAGGGGCAGAAGAATTTAATTTTAATTTTAACATATTATTTTGGCATATTTTGGAGAGTCGCTCAGTATTGCTACATTTTATAAAAGCTGATAGCACCACAGACAATTTGGATAAAAAAGCAATGAAGTAGAAACTAGCTTTGATGCACTGGAAATAGAACAAATTCCTATATTTTCATCCTTAAATCGCTTATCTTTTCCAGAAGGATACATTACTCAATCCAAACCCAGAAAAGGATTCGGTGTGGCTCTTGAGATGTTGTCGCTTACAAAAGTAGGAAAATTAAATATAGAGAAGTGCAGTAGGAAAGCTCAGCCTGACTTAGGGCATTATCTACCTCAGTTCTGTGAATGATCTAAATGAGAGAATGCTTAAATATCTCCAAGTCAAAGAGGGCTAAAAAAGAAAACATATTTTTTTTTACTTTTAGGAAGCTTGTCTTAATATTTAAACAAAAACAGCTTTCTGGCAATTCCCACACATGGGTTTGAATCTTGCCTTCAAATCTATTGCCTACAATCCCTAGATATGTAGTTCCTGTATTGGTTGACTTAAGCCAGGGATACGGAACTATGGCCTTTTTATGGCTTGTGGACTTCAACTCCCAGAATTCCTGAGCCAGCCAGGAATTGCTGTCTCAGGAATTCTGGCAGTTGAATCCACAAGTCATAAAGGGGCCATAGTTCCACACCTCTGACTTAAGCAAAATGTCTAGCAATACATTTATCAAAGGATGTCAGACCTAAACAGAGTTAGTATAGTCTTCAAAATTCTTTTGAGAGGAGGCAGAGAGGGAGAAAATGAATGAATGAATGAATGAATAAATGAACGAAAGAATGAATGAATGGATATTTGGATCACCAGAGATTTCCATATAGGCATCACTAACATCCTTCTCTGCTCTTCCCTCTTCATGAAAAGGTCACCACTCAATCTTTCTAGAGCTATTCTGGAACAAAAATCACCCATGCAAAATATTTTCTGGCAGGTCGAGTCTTCGAATAGCCAGAAAACCATTGTGACACTTTTGAAGCTAATAATTCAAACATGTTTTGGCTGCCATGTTTTCCTTCCCCCCCCCCCAATAATTGACAAATTCTGCTGGGAAGAATCTGAGGTTTGAGCTGCAACACCAGACCCAGCCCAAGAAAATTCAAACGCCAGATGAATTGGCAGGAAATAGCAAACTTTACCAACAGTCAGGAAAATGCATCAGGGATTTAGTTTCCATATCAGAAAAAAAAAGAAAAGAAAAATAAAGCAAACTCACATGGGTTCTTCAGACACAATTCTAGTCTCTTCCATTTCATGGGCTTGCTTGAACCAAGGCAATCTGGCTTCAATGGGGCTTTTCTCTGGAACAGGAAATACATGCATGTCAGTATGGAGGGAATGCAGTACAATAGGGGTCTTCAAACTTGGCCCTTTTATGACTTGTGAACTTCAACTCCCAGAATTCCTTAGCCAGGCAGGCTGGCTGAGGAATTCTGGGAGTTGAAGTCCACAAGTCATAAAAGGGCCAAGTTTGAAGACCTCTGCAGTACAAAGATGATGCCAGGGACATAAGGCTTGTATGAGAGAAGAACGAGGGGTGACATGATAGCAGTGTTCCAGTATCTCAGGGGCTGCCACAAAGAAGAGGGAGTCAAGTTATTCTCCAAAGCGCCTGAAGGCAGGACAAGAAGCAATGGATGGAAACTAATCAAGGAGAGAAGCAACCTAGAACTAAGGAGAAATTCCCTTACAGCTAACTAATCGGTGAAACAACTTGCCTCCAGAAGTTGTGAATGCTCCAACACTGGAGGCTTCAAGAAGAGGTTGGACAACCATTGTCTGAAATGGTATAGGATTTCTTGCCTGAGCAGGGGGTTGGACTAGAAGACCTCCAAGGTCCCTTCCAACTCTGATTATTCTATTTCTATTTCTATTTCTATTATTTCTATTTCTATTATTTCTATTATTTCTATTTCTATTTCTATTTCTATTTCTATTTCTATTTCTATTTCTATTTCTATTTCTATTTCTATTTCTATTTCTATTTCTATTTCTATTTCTATTTCTATTGTTAGGCAGCCATATACATTTTCTAAGGAAATAGAATATTCCAGTTACCTTTGGGTTTATGACAAGGGACTGGCACTAGACACTCTTCTTTTATGTGGAGTTTTAACTGAGGATTACAACCACCAGTATGCTGTCCGCCGTGATCAATACACAGAACCACTCGGTAGCGTAATCCTTGGCCACAGGTCACGGTGCACTGTAGAAAGATATATATCAGTCAAAAACTAAGATGGCTAACAAATGTCACAATATTGCTATGCTGCCCTTTGTACCATCCATGGTGTCTGGCATTCATAAACCTGGTTATCAGAATGTTTTGTCATCTTTCTGATCAAGAAATTAGAATCTTCCTTCTGCAAGACCTAACTTGGGTCAACCACTATCAAGATTGCCAGCTGTTAGGAGAAAAGGGTCAGGGGCATACGTTAAGTTGCAGTTCAGAAAGGGGTTTTTTTGCTCGAGCCTATACTCAAGAATCTAGTCAACTAAAGTTCAGTACTAAATTGGTGCCAGATAAGGATCAACAGAGTTCAAGGGGAAGTGGATTTGGAGCATTTGTGGCAATGAAACAATTCTAGGCTGATGATGCACTTAACTCCACCACCACCCAGGTGGTGCCAAGATGATTGGCAGTTCCCTCCCTTCCCTCCAGGACATAGCATAGTAGCATTGCTTGAGCAGGATCCGTAGGATTATCTGGGACACTACACATCCTCTCCACGACCTGTTTTCCTTGTTTCCTTCTGGGAGGAGGCTTCGTGGTATCCATAGCAGAACATCCAGATTCAGCCACAGTTTCATTCCATACAGCATTAACCTTGTAAACTCTCAAGCTTCCTCCATCCGTTACATATTAAGATGGATAGTATTTAATATTTATTTGCTATGTATATGTAGGGGTGTGGGTCTATACATATGTTGTACATAGTATGTTTTAGGTGTGTGTCATGTATGTGTTTCACTTTGAGAGCAGGCAACTAAATTTCATTTTTGATGTGTGCCGTTGTGCCCACAGTAAAAAAATGACAATAAAGCTTATCTTATCATCTTATCTTATCTTATCTTATCTTATCTTATCTTATCTTATCTTATCTTATCTTATCTTATCTTATCTTATCTTATCTTATCTTATCTTATCTTATCTATATAATGTGTCATCAATCATCCCAACCATTGGCTACATCTGAAAGCTTCCCCGCCCCCCTAAAGAACTTTAAATATTCTGCTTCCTTACCTGTGACCACTCCAGAGCTATCCACTTGGGGCAATCGTATAGGTTGCAAGCCTGCATGACCCTGGGTTTAGGAGCATACATACATTTCCATTCGTCTACTTGCAATATCTCCCCATGCATGGTCTCTTCTACACAGACAAAGCTTCTCCTCTGAATTCCTCCTCCACATGAAACTGAGCAAGTGGTCCAAGGATTGTGCTCCCAGCTGTTTGAATGAAATAACAGCATCCCAAGAAGAGTAAATTGAATTTCTATCTGGTTTTCAGATGCAAGCGATAATGAAAATAGTAGACTGCTTTTTCCCTTGGCCATGGAGACTTAACCATGTGCAAAATATTTCTGTTTCAACCAGATGCAAATCTAAAGCGACGATTCTGGACACGGAGCTTGAAAAAAAAGTTTGTTTTTAAGTTTGAGGCATTTCCCTGATAGTCCAGACAGCCTATTCCGGACACAAAACACTCCATTTTCAATTCAGATTTCAGCATTCTGAACACACAATGGTTATGTTAAAAAAAATGTACACCCTTAAGATGTAAAACCTCTGGTAGTAAGACTTGTGACTGAATCCCAACAGCATAATTCAATTTTATGTGAAAATTTTATACAGGTAGTAATCAACGTAGGACCATAATGGAGTCTCAGATTTCTATCATAATGACAGTCAATTTTGCCCACTGCATAACTCAGGCAGAGTCCCACACGAAAACTTTTCTTGGGAAGTCATAAAGATAATAGCAATGGCAATAGTGCTTAGACTTATATACTGCTTTTCAGTCGTCTCTAAGCAGTTCACAGAGTCAACATCTTGCCCCCCAACAATCTGGCTCCTCATTTTATTGACCTCAGAAAGATGGAAGACTGAGTCAACCTTGATCTGGTCAGGATCGAACTCCCGGCAGTGGGCAGAGTCAGCCTGCAATACTGAATTCTAACCCCTGCGCCACTATGGCTCAGTTTGATCAGAAATCCAATCCCGGAGAAATGGAGCATAAATCCAAAAGGTACTTTCAAGTAACGGCTCCCAAAGATGCCAAAAGGCAGAGCAAGAATGTTCCTTGTCTGAAATGATTCATAAAACTCTCCCCTTGGAATAAATTAATCACATCATTCACAAACCGAACACGAAACTTGCTGCATGTTGAGTGTTGACATTTCAACCGAGTTTCCATGATCAAAACCAGACAACGCGTGAGAGCTTAGAGCTAATGGTTTCACCATCACCCCCTGATAAATACGCTCATCTGCTCTTATCGTTTCGTTAGCTTAACTGTGGGAATGATTGATGAGATATAAAACAACTGAAAGGCTCGTTTTTAAAGTGTTCCACTACTAGTGGCGCATTGCATTTAGAGTAGAACCTTCCAAATTAACTCAGCAGAAACCCTGGGGCAGAGATGCAGGCTGCAAGAACCCATAAGGGACCACTAAAAAAAATGACAACTCCCTCTGAACAAGCTCTTCTATTTTAACAGGTATGAAAAATTAACTTGTGTTCGATTGTGCATTGCCCAATAACCTTGGTCCAAATGTCCTTTCTTGGAAAACATAAATGGTTTTGTGGTTTGAAGAATGTTTATTGATGTGTCCTCTGGGTATAATTTCCATCGAAAACCTATCTCCCCCTCAAATGAAAGCAAATGAAAGAACAATTAACCAATGGAACAGCTTGGCTCGGGGAGTTGTGAGTACACCATAGCTGGAGGTTTTCAAGAAAGGATTGGACAACCATTTATCCAGATTGATATAAATTTTCCTGCCTTCAGCAGGAGGTTGGACTAGAAGACCTCCAAGGCCCCTTCCAGGCCTACGTTTCTTTTCGATTCCATGATCCCAACTGAGCTCAAGCTTGTAGGCGTGAAACTTGAGCTATGGAACAAAGCCAAAGAAATCTGTAAAATCTAGTGTGTTCTTTTGACACCAAGATGAAGATATATTTATTTCTTTCGGCTTGCAATTTCAGTTTCTGCTGTTTTTAATTCTGTTTCTGTTTTGAGGGTTCCTTTGTCTTGTCTTTGAGGTAAATGATAATTGTTTCTGAAGCTGTACTTTTACACTGATGGGTTTTTGTCTCCGCAAGCCACTTTCACAAAGCAGCCTTGTAATCTTTTTAGTCAACGAATGCGCAAGTATTTACAATGCCAGGGTACACTATGCTAATATAGCCTGTGAGAAGAGACAGGGATAAAGGTTTATATTCAGAAAGGATCATGCACCTCGGTTCCAATTTACATGGAAGCTGGGACATGACCACTGAAGTAAAGACAAGGATAGAGAAAGCTCGAACAGCATTCTTCAAAATGAAAAAGGTCTTCTGCAGTCACGACATAAGCCTAAGACTGAAAATCAGAAGCATTTGAAATGTGGATTTACAGGTGACTGTTACGTATAAACTGGGTTGACAAGATCAGAAATGAGGTGATAAGCCGCCTGGGAAAGCCAAGGGAAATCATCAAAACAATTAAAAAATGAAAATTAGAATATTTTGGACATGTGATGCGACACCCAGAAAAATACGGCCTACTCCATTTAATCCTCCAGGGAAAGATTGAAGGCAAACGAGGTCCAGGCAGAAGAAGAACATCGTGGCTTCAAAATCTAAGGGACTGGTTTGGACAAAACTCAGCCGCACTTTTTTGTGCAACTGCTGCTAAAAACAGGATCGCCAACATGATCGCCAACATCCGATAACGGATATGGCATTAGCAGAAGAAGAAGAATTCAGAAATACATTGGTTTCCCACATTAGTTTCAGGCTTGGAGAAAGTGCTCAGCAGTTGTTCTCAAAATGCCTAGTTCAATTTTAAATTCCCAGCTTGCTATTCGAATGGCACTGCAGGATCATTAAAAGAGCAGGTGGATCCCTATCCTTTAAGACAGGAACGTCTAAGCAGGCATCTGTACTGGTGGGAACTGGTGAGCACTGACATCGAAATTGAAAACATGACAGGAGTCTGTATTAATGGTTCCTGCAGGGGAACGTGCAAATAGTAGTTGACAGATTATTATTGTGCATAATATATAGCTTTCTAGTAGCAAGTTCATAACCAAATAGTAGAGATCTTAGATGCAGTCAGTAGTCTGCAGCGACATAGACACGAAACACTTCAGATGTTTTAAATCTTGATTAGGAAGTAAAGAAAATTTACCCGTCAAATGCAGCAATGAGATTTGAATATGCCGTAATGCACTGTGGATGTGTGTATAGTGTAGGTTTCTACATCTGCATTTTTTTACTTCATCAGTTCAAAAAGTCATGCTCGATCCCCAATTCCTGGGAGAAGATGACCTTCAAGGTCCCTTCCAACTTTACTATTATTATTATTATTATTATTATTATTATTATTATTATTATTATTGTTGTTGTTGTTGTTGTTGTTGTTGTTGTTGTTATTATTATTATTATTATTATTATTATTATTATTATTATTATTATTATTATTATTATTATTATTATTATTATTATTATTACAGGGATAGCAAAAGGAGCTTCTGGAACAGTGCATAAGATGGTTTTTTTTTTCCCCAGAGGCTGGACTGGTCAAGGTCTGCTTAGCACTCCAGAAAGTTTTTTAAACTGTAAAATCTTTTGGAAGGACTTTAAAGAAACATGTGTATACAGTATGTGTAAGGATGCAGAACTGGGAGGGGACCTGTAGTGTGGGAATTTTTTTTTTTCTCTCCAAGATTTCTCCATCTGTTTAAAGATTCCATTGATGCATTTGCAGCCTGAGTTATGGCTGAGGTCATTCAAGATCCTCTGCATAGGCTGACTTCCATCTCTTATCCCAAGTCGCTCATTGGGCCAATGAAGCCGGCATTTTGCTCTACCGCAGGGGTCTTCAAACTTGGCCCTTTTATGACTTGTGGACTTCAACTCCCAGAATTCCTCAGCCAGGCACGCTGGCTGAGGAATTCTGCGAGTTGAAGTCCACAAGTCATAAAAGGGCCAAGTTTGAAGACCCCCTGTTGTAGAGAGCATGCAATGAACCTATATTCACTTGAACCGGCGTGACTCCTAATGTCCTCCACTTGACGATCTCCCTTCAGCCACTTCCTCCCCAGAAGCAAGGCAAGCCTAGTTAGTAGTTTCACTCCTCCCCTTAACTCAGTGCCAGGTTCCACCACAAGGTCCTTTTCACTAGATTGAACTAAGAATCTTCTACCTGCAAGATAGATTGTCAGGAACTCACCTTGGGCTCAAATTCTACGGGGAAATGGCTACATGGCTGGCTGAGGAATTCTGGGAGTTGAAGTCCACAAGTCATAAAAGGGCCAAGTTTGAAGACCCATGCTCTACTGGATCATAAAGGAAGCTTCCATATGGTTCTACCGTTTACCAGCATTTAGAACTTAAAGGGAGGAGAGGATGCAGTCAAATCGAAGCCAACTCCTTTGTCTTCGTTTCTGCTCTATCCCTGGAATTCTACCTGCCAGGTGGGAATTCTGCAATACAATAACTGAAGGTATCTGAGGACCTGGGAGGAACCTACTGTGGCTTCATAAGTAGTGAATAAATGAAATCAAGTCAAGGAGAAATGGGTTCCTGCAACTTTGAAAGAGAGTATTCTCTCTAGCCATGGGGAAACCACCAAGTCATTACTCCTGATCTAGCTCCTTCCGTCCTTCACTTACTGTGGAGTAAAAGTAAATAGAGATATTTACTTGATTCTAATTTTTAGAGTTCTTCTGTGTTATTATGCAACACAGAGGTTTTTTTTAAAAAAAGAGGGAAAACCCCACCCAAATCACAAAATGGACGAGACAGCCATTGACAATGCAATATGTTATCTCTTTCCATAGGTAGAAATCTAAGAATTATCCCAACTGAAATTTTACCAAATTCAGGATTCATTGCAGATCATTTGGGGAGTTGTCTTTATTTAGCCAGCTTCCATATTGTACTCAGCCATTAGGCATATCTTGCTAATGGAATACCTGCTCTTAAGTAGACACGTGGATTAATGTATTTAAATGCCCTGTGCTCTGGAGTGACTTTATCTCAACAACCAAATGTCACAGACGGTCAAATTCAGACATTACCATCTATGGCAACAATAAATTCCTTGTCTTTGTCTTGAGTGAGCAGGAGATTGTATGTATGAAATTATAAACTGCAGTAGGCTATCAATGGAATGCTAATATCCTGTATCTTGTAAGCGTCGTACATACATACCGGGGAAGTGGCTGGAAATGATCATAGGGCATGATTTCCTTAAATCCATCACTGTGAATAAAGCAGAGGCATTTACAAAGTTATTTGCCAGATGCCAGATTACAATTATCCATTTGATGTATTCCTTTATGAACAAAACGCACACCAAACTTGGGAAAACAACTCAGTGGTACAAGGGGTGTTCTCTTCTTGGCTGTCGTACCTTAATTGTTGAAGTTAATTTTCCCAAGGAGGTAAGTAAGGAAACCAGTTAGCTAACAAAGAGGAATATAATTCCGGGACTTTTTGTAAAAACACAAAATTACTGCAGCAGTAATTCTCCTAGTCCCTGAGAAGAGTTGGTGGGGTGGGCGAATGGGGGAGAGGTCTGGAAGCTGATTTTACTTTAGAGATTATGACATCCACAATTAACTCCTTGTGCCTGAATAGAACACATTTACAATCTCCTCCATTATTAGCTGGGATAGTGGAGCTACAGCAGAGAAAAACATATATCCAGAGCCCCGGATATTAACCACCTGAAGTTAGGGTCTTTGTTGCCTCTTATAGAAGGAGCTGCTTCCCAAATACCATTGTGAAGTGTTTTTATACTTTCGGTCCCTTTTCAGAACTCAAGTTTTCCACCAATATTACTGTGATTCCAAAATTCTGGCTCAGGAATTCTGGGAGTTGAAGTCCACAAGTCATAAAAGAGCCAAGGTTGACTACCCCTGATCTAAAGGATAAGTCCCACAAGACTGGAAGCTGGGCATTCCAACCCTTCGACTTGAGTCTGGTCCTAATAACTATGAGAAGAAGTAACGTGAAACGAAGTAGAACATTCACACACACCCCCAAGAATTTTACCACCTTCAGCTGTATAATTCTGCAATATTAATGGCAAGTCCTCATATTACACACTTCCCCACCCTTTGATAAAGCTCTCATGAAGCTACTGAAAGTTTAACTGTTCGAAGCACTGGCTGCTGCCTGTAACTCTCAGGAATGAAGGCAAATATATGTGTCCCTGGATAATGTTGCAGGATCCAGTCTGAGTTGGCCACCAGGACCAAAGCTTTATTCTTCTTCCAAGCTTTCAGTCTCACACAGGAGCTCCAGAATGTGTGCACTGGGCTGTTCTATGTGTTGTATTTATATGGTGCCTAGTTGTGTGTGGTCATCAACCTGGCCATCAACACCCTAATTCAGTGGTGGCGAATCTATGGCACGAGTGCCAGAGGCGGCACTCAGAGCCCTCTCTGTGGGCACATGCGCCATTGCCCCAGCCCCGCCTCCCCCCATGGCCCCCTCCTCACCAGCAGCCCCCCAGAAGGAAAGTCACCCACGAGCACAGCCCGCACGGAGCAGCACAGCCAAGGACATGGCAGCCAGGCAGTGGGAACAAGACTCCGCCCTCGCACCCCATCGCGCACAGTTGATGCTGTGGGGTACGGGCAGAGGACATGGCCACCATGGCACTGCTGGGACACCTGGGCGATCTGCAATGGGCCATGGAGGCGATGGGTGGCCCTGCGGGTGGATGGGGCAGGGATGGGGCGGGGCAGGGGGGCAGGGGCGGAGTGGGAGCCAAGTGGGGGCAGGGCAGGGGCGGTTTTGGGGCACTCAGTCTCTAAAAGGTTCGCCATCACTGCACTAGGCTGTTCTATGTGTTGTATTTATATGGTGCCTAGTTGTGTGTGGTCATCAACCTGGCCATCGACACCCTAATGAATAACTAAAAGCCACACACAGGCAGGCACCATATAAATACAATGTGTAAAACAGCCCAGTGCACATATCCTGGAGAGAGAGACGTTCCCTGAGGATGGGCTGCAGTACGAACTTGAAAGCTTGAAAGAAGAATAAACCTTTGTTCCCAGTGACCAACTCAGATTGGATCTTCCCGAGAGTTTGCGTAAACCATTTATGCCCTGGATCCCAGCTTTGCGAGGATGGGCCTGCAGGAAGGATCTGGGAAGCTCTGAGCAGCTGAGCGTTTGAGATCTCCCGACCGAATGATTTTATTCAACTGGGATCAGAAGAAAAGGACAGTTCAGTTATAAGAAATAAAATCCACCCTAAGCGTTTCCCCTTTTATTTATTGGAAATATCAGCCATTCTGCCAGCTGGCATCTCAGGTTTTGGGCTAAATATTGAATGTTATTTTAAGATACTTTTGCAGAGCCAGGAAGCAGCACCAGACGGTCCAAGGGCCAGCAGCCTTAAATGTCATTGTGCAACTCAATATGTACACTGCAGCTGCTTTAGGAACTTGGCAGAAGCCAGATGTGGTCACTGTGCTACAAGCGGCTTTCTTTCGCCTTGCACAGAGTTGGAGTCCGTTACCCTTAAAATAGTTGGAAGCTGTCAGAGGTTGATCCAAAAGGAATGGAAGTCATGTGATCCCTTGGCATCCAGTAGGCCAATTACTCCCAATGAGCAAACTGGGAAAATCAGAATGCCTTGAAGAGGAAGGACAAGGGATGGTGTTTGTTGTGTCCTGAGCCTGCAGAAGCAGGCTCGGGATGATGCAAGAGTCCCGGGCATTGCAAAAGCTGCCCGGGACCAGACTGAGTGGCGCCGGCTTTGCGCGCATGCGCGAGGCGGGAAAAGACTGCCTGCTATTGGTTGAGATTGCCCGGGGATCTGGGGGTATAAAAGGAGGCCTGCGTGCCTCTGCTCTTGTTGGTTGGTAGTTGTCACAGAGTGAGAATAAAGATCTGTTCAGTAACATGAATTGCCTCCTTCGCCATTATTCTCCGGACTTAACAGTGTTGGTGGAGAGTTTAGCATCTTGGATTCGTCAGTTGTTCTCTGGATTCTGAAGGTGGGGAAAATGAGGGGCAGGGGGGTCTGGCCCTGAGGCAATGACCTCTCTTTCTTCAGCAGCATTCATGGAGGTCAGAATGTACCAGGATGCTCAGGCATTGCCCACAATTCAGGGGACGGTGACCTCGAGACATTTTTCCACACACAATCATATTTATTTTGTCTGAACAAGATCATACCATGGTGGAGCCTCATTCTGATAGGCGCTATCCCCACCTAATGATGTTTTTAATTATCCTCACTGCATCTCCCAGTTGGAGAAGTCAGTATTTTATCCTTGCAGTTCTCCAGCAAGAATCTTCACCTCAGACCGATTGGTGTTTAAGTTTAGAGCAACCCCACAGGAACAAATTTAAAAAGAAACACCCAAGAACATGAGTACATAAATACAAGAACAACAGCTGTCAAATCATTTCTATATTTAAAAAATAAAGAAGAGGGGAGGGGAGGGGGAAAGGGAGAGGGAAAGGAGAGGGAGTGGGAAAGGAGAGGGAGAGGGTGAGGAGAGGAAAAGGAGTGGGAGAGGGAGAGGGAGAGGGAGAAGAAGAGGAAGAGGGAGAGGGAGAGGGTGAGGAGAGGAGAAGGAGAGGGAGAAGAACATAATAGAATAGAATAGAATAGAATAGAATAGAATAGAATAGAATAGAATAGAATAGAATAGAATAGAGTAGAGTAGAGTAGAGTAGAGTAGAGTAGAGTAGAGTAGAGTAGAATAAAGTAGGAGTAGAGACAGAACATTGCATATACTGAGAGCTCAGCCCATCACTGCCCTTCTGAGTGATGGCCACTTGGCTAGTTATAAATAAAAAGGAATTAGCAAGGACTTGGAAACTAAAATGCCAACCTCCCATTTATACATTGGAATACCAACCTTGAAGGGCAGGGATCCATGTTACATTCTTTCAGCTTTGGTTTGGGTTTCTTGTTTTCAGGATAATAATGGCAATACTGATCTGGCACCACCCGCTTGGAACGGATATCCACACATTCTACCGAGTTCAGCTGATAACCTAGAATGGGGTGAGAGTAGGCCATATTTGATTATCAACTAGGCATAATTATTCAGCCACCGATTTCTCCTTGCAATGCCTCACGCCTCCTCTCTTTGTCTTTTTTCACTAGCTGTATCTTACGACACTGACAAACAGGGTGGCATACCGTCCACCACCACGTAATACATTTACACAGCCATGTGATAACAACAGCTGCTTCCCTTTTCGGTTACACACTCCCTTCCCGTCAACAACGCACATTTCCACCTGCTCTGATTCCCCCCATGATGACAACTGAGCCCTTGGAATGTGCATCAACTTTTTGTAACCCTCTCAGCAGTGGAATCCGGTGCTTTGGGAAGACACAATCCCATCACCTTTCCGTCAACAAGGATCCAAGTTTTTAAACATGGATGCCTACATATTGATTCCATTTATGGGGGTTATGACAATCCATATAGGAAAAAAAAACCCACAACTCTTTTTATCAAAGGTGGATGCAGACAACCTCTGGATGCCTGGTTTTAGCAAGCTTTTATCCACATGTCAGACCTTAACGAGAAGAAAAATAGAGCACCAGGCTTACTTCGTTCAATAGGAAAGACAAGACTTCTCCCGATGCTAGATTAGACTTCAAATCTAGTGAGATTTTGGCCAAAATAATGTGCAGAGAACTTTCAGAGTACAAGGAGGCCTCAACTTAAACAAACGCAATTTGGACCAGAATTTCTGTGGCTAAGCAAGGCAGTTATTAAGTGAGTTGCGCTCAATTTCATGCGCTTGGTTTTGTTGTTTTTTTTTGCATGATTGTTAAGCAAATCAGTGCCGTTGTTAAATGAAATATAGGGGTTGTACACAAGGTTATTCTTGTTATTAGCATAATGACAGCCATTTTGCTTCTGTACACTGTGCTTGCATGAGGGACGCCATTTTGTGAAGGCAGGAAGATCACGTACACAGACCCAGAGACAGGGAAAAGAGCGGGAAAGTAATGAAAGATGATTGGTTAACATTCTGTGTGCCAACAAGTGTCACCTTGTGATTGGTTGTTATCTGTATATAAATAGAAGTGCCTAACTGACCACTGTGTGGCACTTCTGAATGCAGCTGCCAGTGTTTCAGACAGTGTTCCACCCAGCAACTTCAATTGACCAAATAAAGTTCTGTTTGACCTGGAAGGCTCCGCTTGAGTCTCCTGATTTGACCCCTTGGAACCTCACGCTAAACGCGTGGCTGAAAGTCAAGGAAAACCTGTATAGAAAATATTCTGTTTACTTATTTTTCATTCCTCTTCCTTCTCAAAACCTCATTCATCCCGATTATATTGACGGAACTCTTAGCAATCCTTTAGGCTAACAGAGGGAGATTAGAATATCTCCCTCCACATCAGTTTAGTAGATGAGAATTCAAGAATCCATTTCATCTCCTTTCAAAACCTACTATACGTTAAAGAAACAGGCATGCCGTTCCCCTGAACTTCCTCTCTGTGGCTTGGAGGTTGAATCTCTGGGCAGCTCCTAAAATCTCCTGCAAGCTTCACTCCTAATAACGTAGAACTTGCAAAAAGAAAAAAAAAAAAAGGGAAGAGAGTAGAATCCAGGAGTAAAAATCTTGGACGTCTCTCTGAACCTCTTCCATAGCATGATGTCTAACATTTGCACACAGCTTACCATGCTATACTGACATGCTTCACAGAAATGTATCATTGGCAGATTTTCCCTGTGGCTTCAGGCAACACCAAAAGTAATTAAAACTGGAAGCCACAATCACTGAAAAGGAGAGCCAAACCCACCACTCGGCCCAGCCCTGCAAAACCACAAATATTTTTAGCACGGCCCCTCCATGCTCAGCAACAGGAGGTGAAGACAAAGAAAACACAACTCTCAAGAAAGCCGCTGGCGCAAGGGATGGATCTGCGTAAGTATCCTAGGAAGCTCGGTGTGGTTTCCCTGGATGACAATTAAGGAGGGGGCAGGAAGAAAAAGGAGCTTGTTCCTAAGGAAGGGCAGACTTCTTTGTACTGTGATGTGTGTGTGTGTGTGTGTGATTGTGTGTTGGTTTTTAAGTAAGCAAACAAAAAGGACCCCCCCCATAAGAACAAACTCCAATGTGGAGACAAGCATAGAGATCGGCCAAGGTGAAAAAGTCTGCAAGGTTACAAATCAAAGGTTTCTAATGAACACCTTTCCTTGTACAAAGCATCATCACACAACGGAATGCGAACCCTGGAAGAAAAACTGAGCATTACAACAATTTTAACGTCCTGCACCAAATCCCACTGAACAAGCAAAAAAAGCTAAAATGCTAAAAGGTAAATTCTGAACATTTCGACATTTATTTAAGCCCAGCTGCTTTTTTATGGGATGCACATGGCTTCTGAAATCCCTTTGGACTTCATGGCAGAGAATCGAAGTAGGCGAGAGAGAGAGAGAGAAGGCTGTTTTGAACAAATAATCCGCTGAATGATGGATGGCTGCTCATTTACTCCACCCCTCTCTCGGTTTTGTTTTGAAAATGATTGTCTCCAGAAAATATTTAAGTCATTTATAAGCCGGTGAAAGAAGCCAAAAGGGAATTTGACAATGGCTAAACAACCTTATGTCGGAAGCGTTTAGGCCAGGCAGAAACAGAACAACTTTTCTAAAGCACACTACTATTAAGATTAATGTTCAACCTATATTTTTGGCTCATTTCTTACTTAAAGAGAGAGAGCAAGAAGAAGGAAAAAAAAAAAAAGCAGAGGAAGAAATGGATTCTTTCGCAAGCCCAAGAGTGTTGCTTCTACGTTTTGGCTTTCGAAGCTGATATTACAAGTTGGATTGCAGTTTGCGTAGGTGCATGTATATCGCTACTCCTTGATGTACGACCGCAATCCAGCCCAAAATTTCTGTTGCTGAGCAAGACAGTTGTTAAACGAATGTTGCCCCATTTTACACACTCTGTGGCCACAGTTGTTCAGTGAATTACTGCAGTTGTTAAATTGGCCACGTGGTGGTTAAGTGAATCTGGCTTCCCCATTGGGACAGCTGTTAAGTCAGTTTTGCCCCCATTTTTCCACCTTTCTTTGCCACAGATATTAAGCAAATCATCGCAGTTGTAAAATTAGTAACATGGGTGTTAAGTGAATCTGGCTTCTCCATGGACTTGCTGTCAGAAGGTTGCACAAGGTGATCCCATGACCCTGAGACACGGCAACCGTCATAAGTATGAGTCAAAGCCACATGCATTACTCACCTCCTCCGCAGGTCACTGTGCAAGGGAAGAATTCGGTCTGTCTCCACTGGTGACTTATGGGTTGATAGAAGAAGAACTGAACCAGGCTATCTTTGGCAGCAGTATATCTGGCCTAGAGAGAGTCCCATTACAACACATTTGAATGCTGCATGTTGGCGATCCTTGGCCTGTCATTGTTTAATTCATGCACCCAAATGCAGTGCCGAAAGCTACATGACAACAGGCAAGGAGAAAAAAAAAAACCATGGGCAGAACCTATGTGCAACCTGGCCTTTGAGCCTGATCACTGAGTGACTTATACACACAAATAGGAATAGCAACAGCACTTAGGACTTATATACTGCTTCACAGTGCTTTACAGCCCTCTCTAAGTGGTTTACAGTGTCAGCCTATTGCCCCAACAATCTGGGTCCTCATTTTACAGACCTCAGAAGGATGGAAGGCTGAGTCAACCTTGAGCCGGTGAGGATCAAACTGCCAAACTGCAGACAGCCGGCAGTCAGCAGAAGTAGCCTGCAGTACTGCATTCTCACCACTGCGCCACCACGGCTCAATTGAGCACATTCTATCACTTTCTAAAGAGGGCAGAGTGAAAGACAGGACGAACAGGCAAGACCAAGTCAACAGACAGATAAGATGGGCTCGAACAGGCTCCTCCCTAGTTCACAAGAAGATAAAGTGAAGAAGGGGGAAAAACACATTCAGACTTGCAAGATTCTTCTAGAGTAAAAAATAGTTGATGTATATAGGATGTTGGTTTCTTAGTCTGTCCTACTTTGTTGCACATTCCTTTTACCTGCTGCGGTTGTCATTTGTTGAACAAAACATTTTCCAAATTAATTATTTCTCAGTTTTAAGGACCGCCCATCTCCCTCACAGAGGGACTTTGATTGGTGGACAACAAAATATAAAAGAAAAAAAAAACCATGAATGAAGGAGAATCTACGTGTCCCAGGATGATGTTGCAGGATCCAATATGAGTCGGTCACCAGGACCAAAGGTTTAGTCTTCCGAGCACGTGACCGACCCATAAAAAAACCGCACGCAAAATTTAAAAGAGGGAAAGTATGTTAAAAAAAATAATTAAAATATAGTGGAGGGCTGCATGCTCCTTTGTGCACCCCAAGCAAGGGGGCAAAGCCATGTTTTTATGTCTTTGTAGAAGGCGACGAGAGTGGGGGGTCAGCCTCATCTCTAGTGGGGGAGTGTTCCAAAGGGGCAACAGCAGAGTAGACTCTCTTCCTGGACCCTACCAATTGGAATTCTTTGGCTAACGGGATCCGCAACATACCTTTCCTGCTTGACTGGGTGGGACAGGCTGATGTAACAGGAATTTCCAGACAAAACCTTGGCACAGCACAAAGTACGTGCCTTACCTTGATAATGAAATCTGCTCCAAGAGGCCCTGGGATTTTTATTGTTTCTCTCTCTGGGCCCTTCTGAAATTCAACCGTTGTGTTTTCAATGATGTACATTCCAGGGGCATTAAAACCGTGTTCTCCGGTATCTCCCTGCAGTGTCTTTGATTCAATCACTGAAAAGCACAAGAGGAAAATACGCATTATCCTTTAGCAGATTATGATGAATTTATGCCAGGCAAAAGCAAAAAAGACATTGGCTTCTTGAAAGCAGAGCCTGCACCAAATGTTGTAAATATAAAACATAGATCATCGTATGCACTATTTATATCCGTACTATCCTGATGACATGGGATTAAAATGAGCAGTTCATCCAATTCCTTAGCACTGCGGCTCTTTCATAGAAGCCCAGATGATTTCCAGTATAATAAAAAAAATAACTAATTTATTGCTGGGATACAGTTAAGGAGAAATTCTGTTGGTTTCCATGGCTTGGCAGTAAAGCGGGTTTTAAGAAGATAAAGCATTTCATGGCATCATTTTAAAGTAATACCAAGAGAATTCCAGGAACACACAAATGCAGAGATTCTCTGGAAAAAAACAGTCCAGAAGAAACATCCCTACCTTTTTGATCCAAACAAGTGTTCCAAGTAAGAAGTCTGCTGTTTTACATGATACTCACAAATGCAAACTCTAATTTCAAGCATGCTGAAATTAGTGTTTCTGAACGGATCACAATTTGTATTCAATATGTTTTTTTTTTCTATCAGAATAGATAAGTTCTTTAGGCAGAGGTGGGCAAATCCATTATTCAATGCAGGATGGGAATTGTAAATGGGAAGCCCGGGGCACCTAATATCTCACAAGGCGGTAAAATTGCCTTTTGATCACAAACACACTCAGGCGTGAATAGGCACCAATTGCCTGCAAGTGTATTTATTGCTCTTAGTTCTTCCAGGCTGACACATACACTATTGATGTGGTCAAAAAAGCAGAAAGAGGATTCCATTAGCTGTTCAGATGTGGAAAAGAGGATCGATTAGTCATGTCTCAGAAGAATGTGCCCAAAAGAATAGCAATGTCACCTTTTCCTATGCAAAATAAATAACAATTGATAGTTTATTGGTTGGTGGGATTTTTCCAACCCAGATCAGATAGGCCAAGACTACACCTTGGTCTGCTTACGCATCTGGACAGCTTCAGCATTATCACCCAGATCACAATGCTCATTACTATAATCTCCCATTATAGTAAAGTTAAGGCTCTTTGCATTACAGCTTTCTGCAGCTGTACATTTGGTTTCCTTTGGGAAAACGATCGTTGGAAGATATGGTGTAATGTTGGCATTTATGTCAGCTAAGAGTCTCTTAAAGTCGGCAAACTTTAAGATGGGTGGACTTCAACTCAAGCATGGACTTCAGCTGGATGGGGAATTCTGGGAGTTGAAGTCCACCCATCTTAAAAGTTGTCAAGATCAAGAAATGTTGTTTCACAATTACACAGGCTATGCACAATGAGAGGAACAATTTAAAACTTTGAGGAAGCAGCCATAATCTGTTTTTCCTCCATCAGTTCCTAAGGGAAACAGTCTAAGATAGATATTAAGTGCCTGAACTTAGCATTTTACTTTTGTGTTTCTTCACAGACCTGAATTATATTATCTTAAGCTTATGCACCAGAGACAAATTTCTTGTGTGTCCAATCATACTTGGCCAATAAGGAATATTCTATTCTATTCTATTCTATTCTATTCTATTCTATTCTATTCTATTCTATTCTATTCTATTCCATTCCATTCCATTCCATTCCATTCCATCCATTCCATTCTTATTCTTTTCCAATTCTTATTCTATTCTATTCTATTCTATTCTATTCTATTCTATTCTATTCTATTCTATTCTATTCTATTCTATTCTACAATCTGTCTATTCTATTCTACTCTACTCTACTCCATTCCCTATTCCCTATTCCCTATTCCCTATTCCCTATTCCATTCCATTCCATTCCATTCCATTCCATTCCATTCTATTCTATTCTATTCTATTCTATTCTATTCTATTCTATTCTATTCTATTCTATTCTATTCTATTTTATTCTATTCTATTCTATTCTATTCTATTCTACAATCTGTCTATTCTATTCTACTCTACTCTACTCTACTCTACTCTACTCTATTCCATTCCCTATTCCCTATTCCCTATTCCCTATTCCATTCTATTCTATTCTATTCTATTCTATTCTATTCTATTCTATTCTATTCTATTCCCATCCTGCCTTCTGAACCAAACAAAACCTCGCTATTACCAATAGTGCAGGCCTGTCATTAAAGGCTCTTGTGTCCACTGAAGCTTGGGTCTGTCTTTGGTCTATCCTGGTCTTTCAGGTCTTCCAACTGGGCACCATCTTCACTGTAACTGAGTCCATCCACCTTACTGCCGGACATCCTCTTTTTTTCTTTCCTTTTCCCAGCCTTAGAAGCTTCTCCAGAGACCTCACCAAACAAGAAAAGCTATTTATGCCCCTCCTCCCCCAACAATAGGATACTTTGGGAATCTCATATCAAAATACACTATGAAAACATGGCCTCTTTGGCCAAGTCAAAGATGTACTTGAGTTCTGCCTTGACGAAACAAATGCCAAAAGCCCTAACAACCTCTGTGTACTCAAGCTATTGAATGTGCTCAAGCTGAATAATTCACAGCCCATAAACGCATGCACGAGTCTTACGTTTGCAATACCTTGCAAATATTCCAGCCATCACTTGTCTCAGCTTTACAAATTACTTTGAGGCGTCATATTCCCTGATCTTAAAAGGAAGGAAATAATGTAAGAGCCCAGGGAGAACCAGAGTATCTTTCTCTTGATAAAGGGTGCTGGTCCAAATTTATTTTTGGTCTAATTCCAATCAAAACAATGGTGTTGGGAAAGAGGGATAGAACTGGTCCTTCTCTGTCTAGACAGAAGTATATTCAAACCCATTTGTAATAAAGGAAGTCATTTGTCAGATGTCCTTTAAAAACAACAGGCATCATTTAAACAAGTCCTTGGAATCCTTCAGGAAATCTGGTAATATGTAAACAATAACAACCGCAGAAGCTTTCATGCATCAAATCATCCTTGTTAAGTCCCTTGTGAGGTAGGTTTGCAAATGGTGGTTAACAATAGCTTATATCCATCTGTAGGTAGTCCTTGACTTACAATATAACCACAGCTGGGCCCAGAATTTCTGTCACTAAGCAAGGGGGTTGTTCAGTGTATGGCATCCAGTTTTGCAATCTTTTTTTTTTTTGACACAATTGTTAAGCGAATCACTGCAGAATCATGCCGTCATTGACGTGGCTTCTTGGAAGCTGTCTGGGAAAGCTGTAAATGATGATGACGTGACCATGGGGATGCTGCAACGGTCATAAGGGTGAAAAAGGGCCATAAGTCACATTTTCAGTGCCGTCGTAACTTTGAACAGTCACTAAATGAATGGTTGTAAGTCAAGGAGGATGTCATGGTTCCGACAGATGAAACTCTTCAAAGAACTTCGAGGCATTGTTTACCTTAAAGAATCTTTATGGGAGTAGCATAGCTTCGCCACCAACATAGTTGAAGCCAAAAACTGGATTCCCCTCCCCAGAGCACATAGTATCAAAGCACAATTTCCTCCTCCAATTAACAGTCATGAATCACATTCTCCAACTAGTTTGAAATGCAGGCTTTCCCTCCTGTTCTGCAACCGCCAATTCTTATCATCTCTTATTTCAAGCTCTGAATTCACATACTAGTACAATATTGTTATGTCTAGCTAACTCCCACCACATTCCGCCTCCTCCCCCAGCATCATCTAATTCTCAGAGTAAAGCATAAGAAAGAAAAAGGCTGCATCTTCATAGGTTGTCAAAGCAAGAACATCCAAGGTTAGCAGCGTTGACAGAGTACCTGTAATATTTTTCCAAGGTATGGCATCATCAGTTCCAGAGCTGATCTACAACATCAGTTCTTCTCTACTCTCGCTTGCTCTGTCTGTCAATACCAATTTCCCTGAGGAATGAGCATCAAGCACTGGGCTATGAGTCCTATGCTGTGTGTATAACTATTTCTTCAAAAAGGAAAGTCATATTTTATGGATGGCATTTACCACCTGCGAGGTTAGCAAAAATGTTTAAAAATATATCTAGCAATTGTTGGAAATGTAGACAAAAGCCAGGCACATATTACCACCTTTGGTGGACATGCCCCAAAGCAAAAAAATTCTGGTCAAAAATACATATGTGGTTAGAGAAAAAGCTAAGAAAACACATAGATTTTAAGCTGGAATTATTTCTATTAGGTATAACCTCAGAAAACTATGATAAAGAATGTGTATATTTAACGTTATGTGTATTAACAGCAGCAAGAATTACATTTGCACAGCATTGGAAAAATGAAGAAACGCCCGCTGAAGAAGAGATAATTAAGAAAATTTTGGACTGTGCGGAAATGGACAGGCTTACATTGAAAATGAAAGGAAAAGATGATACAGAATACTTTTGCTGGAATTGGGTATGTCTAGTTTAATGAAGAGAAGGACGAGGGGGGACATGATAGCAGTCTTCCAATATCTCAGGGGCTGCCATAAAGAAGAGGGAGTCAAGCTATTTTCCAAAGCGCCTGAAGGCAGGACAAGAAGCAATGGATGGAAACTAACCAAAGAGAGAAGCAACCTAGAACTAAGGAGAAACTTCCTGACAGTTAGAACAATTAACCAGTGGAACAACCTGCCTCCAGAAGCAGTAAATGCTCCAACACTGGAAGTTTTTTAAAAAGAAACTGGACATCCATTTGTCCGAAATGGTATAGGGTTACCTGCCTGAGCAGGGGTTTGGACTTGATGACCTCCAAGGTCCCTTCCAACTTTTTTTATTATTATTATTATTATTATTATTATTATTATTATTATTATTATTATTATTATTATTATTATTATTATTATTATTATTATTATTATTATTTTCAAACATGGGATGTATTTTATCAATGGCTAGAAAAACGGACTAGACAGTAGGAATTTAAGATGCATTATTATATTAAATATGTGGACCCAGACAACACATTGTTTACTAAGCACTAAAGATTCGTAACTATAAAAAAAATAATAAAATATTATTATTTTTTTACAAAAGGAAAGTCATATTTTGCCAATCCACTCGTGATGGCCACCTGGAAATAACAGCACGTGGCTTTCCAAGCATGTCCTCCAGAAGTGATGGCTTGAAATGCCTTTTGAACTTTAAATCCCGCAAAGTCATCTAGGGGGTAAAGTTACAACTCAGACATAACAAGGCCTTTGTTTGCTGCTGTTGGTGAACGTTTCACTGCTAACCCAGCCAACTGAAATCCTAGCTAGCTCAGATTAAAAAGATGGACCCTGTCAGTGTTTAGAAGACCACCTCATGACATCCCCAACGGGGATCCTTATCACAAGACTGCACTGAAGGATGATGCATTTTACTGCTGACTTACGTTGGGGCCCAAATAAAAAGCAGTAGCTCCACCAGTGCCAGAAATCATGAATGCAACATGTGTTTTCAAGAACGGTGCCAGGCTTGGGTTTCATTTGTAACAAGCTGCCGTAGTTCTTGCATCTAACATTGATTAATAGCCGCTACTCAAACCCTGGGCCAGAACACTCCAAAAGGATTTCTGCAAACTACAGGAAAGGGGGGTCCGGGGGTGTCATATTAGCAGATACATTTTAATGGAAACTACTGCAAAATGATGTATGCTGTGGCAAAAACAAAGAAATAATCCTAACGCCTTTTAAACTACGGTGGGTGTGAACGGATAGAGTCCTCGCACTATGACTGATAGCTTAGCGACCATTCAAACTTATGACAGGCCCCCATCCAAAGCTTTTAAAAAATGGCCCAAAGCAAACAATCAGTTTGCTTAATGGTTGTGGCGTTCACTTAACAAACCACCATTTAAAAGGACATAACATCCGGTCCGGTTATGTGATGACCTGCTTTATGGCTGTCATAACTTGGGACCATAATTGGCAGGCTAAACTATAGTCCTAATCAAGGACTATCGTGAATGATTAAACAGGAAAAGGTCTTGGACCAAAGAGAAATATTAAGCCACCCTTCCATTGCTTTAAAAGAGCAAATTCAGCTTTAGGAAGAATGAGACAAAGAGATCTGAAACAAAACTGTATCTCTTAGAAAGCTTTTCTAGAAACATAGAATGCCACCAGTGGCTAGAACTGGCATTTAAAAGGGGCCTGATGAGTGTCTCTTATGTTATGTGTTCAGTTATTAGGGGAGCTGGGAACAGTGGTTTCTGCCAGAAGACCAGCCTGCTAGAATTCATAATTTTTTCCATCTTTGCATTATTCTCCAAGAAGAAGCATAAGGCTTTTTAAAAAATAAAATGAATAGAGTAGAGTAGAGTAGAGTAGAGTAGAGTAGAGTAGAGTAGAGTAGAGTAGAGTAGAGTAGAGTAAAATATGAATAGAATAGAATAGAATAGAATAGAATAGAATAGAATAGAATAGAATAGAATAGAATTAGAATTAGAATTAGAATTAGAATGGTGTGGAGTGGAGGAATAAAATAGATTATAGAACAGAACAGAACAGAACAGAACAGAATAGAATAGAATAGAATAGAATAGAATAGAATAGAATAGAATGGGGAATGGGGAATGGGGAATAGGGAATAGAATAGAATAGAATAGAATAGAATAGAATAGAATAGAATAGAATAGAATAGAATAGAATAGAATAGACCTCCATCTTCAAATCAAACTATATACCGTGTTTCTTTTTTAATACTTATAAAGAAAATTAGAGAATTCACTCACATGGCTAACAACTCAAAACGCAAGCTTCTGTCATTCAAAAAAGAAAAAGAAATTTAGCATCCTTCGGTTTGCTTCCAACTAGACTCTTGTAAGTTCATGAACTTGGTTATCTAGCATTAGCCACTTGTGAAAATATTAGCTTCTGGTTGTGTTGCTTCTACAGCAAGGGGATTATTTTCAGAGAACTCTGGCTTATTTTGGATTCTATATCCTTAATACTTTTGGAAAGCCTGCAATGTATTCTAACAGCCCTCTCCTTAGTCTCAAACCCACTTACTCACCCCCTGCAACTATTTAAATGTTAAACAAAGGGAGTGTAAGAAGAAAAATAAATATCTTTGCCCTGGTAGCAAAATCCATTTTCAACCGAGTTGGGAGCAAACTTGCAACCTTCATCATTCCCATGTTTGTACATAAAACAATCACAAGTGGATCCTGTAACCAACAAGTACTAAATTGCAGTCTTGTTGTCAAGGAGGCTGTCTTACCAAATGGAATTACACATATCACTAGATTATGTTATAATAAGTTATATAGCAATAGCAATAGCACTTAAGACTTATATACAACTTCGCAGTGCTTTACAGAACTGTCTAAGCAATTTGCAGAATCAGCATCTTGCCCCCAACAACCTGGGTCCTCCTTTTACCGACCTCAGAAGGATGAAAGGCTGAGTCAACCTGGAGCTCTGCCAGGATCGAACTCCAGGCTGTGGGCAGAGTTAGCCTGCCATACTGCCCTCTAACCACTGTGCCACCATGGATAGATAGATAGATAGATAGATAGATAGATAGATAGATAGATAGATAGATAGATAGATAGATAGATAGATAGGTAGGTAGGTAGGTAGGTAGGTAGACAGACAGACAGACAAATAGGTAGGTAGGTAGGTAGGTAGGAAGGTAGCAATAGCACTTAGACTTATACACCACTTCACATTGCTTTACAGCCCTCTCTAAGCGGTTTGCAGAGTCAGCCTCTTGCCCCCAACAATCTGTGTTCTCATTTTGCAGACCTCGGAAGGATGGAAGATTGAGTCAACCTTGAGCCTGTCAGGATTGAACTCCTGGCAATTGGCAGAGTCAGGCTGCAATCCTGCATTCTAACCACTATGCCACTATGGCACTTCTGTATGGTTTATAGTTCAGCGCATTGTGGGAACCAAGCCATCTTCTTAAGCCAACCTATGATTCTTCTGTATCTCCCAGTATGTTATATGAACACCTGTGCTTGATAATCCTGGCTTAGGGCTAAATATTCCGGATAAACCCAAGCCGTTTTGTACTTTTTTTAATCAAGAAGAATAGGTGAAAATGCTGCAAAACTGCTTTCGGTAGTAACCATAATTTATGCCCAAATACAGCATTAATAATTGCACATAGACAAAAGAAGTCAAATCTTCAAGTACACTTAAACTCCGAAATATCTGAGAGTACTAAAACATGAGTAGGGTTGGTTTTTGTTAAAGAACTCTCTATTCATAGTAAACAAACAAACAAACAAATAAATAAATCCATACCGAGTTGTGCTGGTCCTTTTATAGTAATTCTTGCACTGCGACTTCCATGTGGAACAGCAATCATGGTTTCCTCCCCTAAAAAAATTAAATGCACTCATTTAAAAAAAATATTTTACAAAAGAATTATCACCTTCCATGACTAGACTTTTTTTAAAAAAAGTACACTTACAAAATATGATGCAGCAAATGTTCATTTTATTTTAAAAATACAGATGCTATGAAATACATTGTCCCAAATGATTCCTAAATGAGGCTGCCATTATACTACAGGTGAATATGTAAATCCATCCATTGGATACTTACTTTGTGTACACCCTCACAATATATTAGTCATTACGTTCTCATTGCTTGGGCTACATATTTAATTACTACCCTGAATTAAAACATAGGCAAGTTATACTGTACAGAATTCTTCCCGGTAAAAACCATTAATGACTGTTTACCTAGATTTTGTCCAGAATTTAACTCCTATAGCTAGAAACAAATCAACTACCTAAATTCTAAAAACTTGCAATTTGTGAAAGGTTTAAAAAATAAAATAAAAACCAAACTAGCCCTGAATCTGTTGACTTAAACCTCTTTCCAAATGTTTTCATTTATTTATGCACAGAAACGTTTTAAAGTTGTCTACATCTGGCTTTGCTGTTGTAGTGACAGGGTTAGCCTATATTTCAATGTACCCTTGCAGAAACCACGGGAAGCTCTTAAATTCAGTGGCCATTTATAATGCTGCTTGCAGGGCTGCTATTTAAAAAAAAAACCGTGACAAGAAGTTCAAAAGCCAAAACTGGGCGCCACGTCCTTCATGTCCTTGTTCAAACCAGCCTTAGCGATCGTTTTACCTCCCCCTAAACTTGTCAGTATAATTTAAAATATTTTATTTGATCAGCAACAATATTAATTTTACCTTTAGTCAAAAAAAAGAAAAAGAAAAAGAAAAAAAAGTCTTTCTTTTGGAGAGGAGATCAATCTGAAAATAAATACATACATACATACATACATACATACATACATACATACATACATACATACATACATATATCTCTTCAGGAAAAAAAAAATCCTGGTTTTATCCATGACTCCTTGAGGGCCCTCACAATCTTTCCGAAAGCAATTTTATTTTTTTTGTCGAAATGAAAATTATTAAGCAGATGAACCTTCAGATCAAACCACATTTGTTTTATAATCCTTGATAGGAGCGAACGTATTATCAGTCTTATTGAAACAAAAACAAACAAACAAACAGACATTAGCACAAAGAATTCACTGCTAATAGAGAGCGGTGACGAGATGGCTTTAAAGAACTTGAAGGCAAAAAGGCAGATTCTCAGGAAAAGAACAGCCTGCCCAACCCCTCGAGAGATTTTGCAGCCACTGAACAGCTCTATTTCTGAGGAAAAAAGCCCCAAAGATGATATAATTCACAAGCAAGAAACCGTGTAGTGCAGGGGTGTGCAACCTTGAGAACTTTAAGACTTGTGGACTTCAACTCCCAGAATTCCTCAGCCAGCTATGCTATGCTGGCTGAGGAATTCTGGGAACTGAAGTCCACAAGTCTTAAAGTTCTCAAGGTTGCACGCCCCTGGTCTAGTGTACTGTACCTGGATAAATGACATTGGGCACAATGGGCTCAACAGGCATGTGATTTATCCAGGCCTCAAGTCCTATCCAGCTCTTCATATACTCACAAGACAGCCTTCATCACTGCCTCTGTAGAATATTCAGGATGTTTTTCATGGAGGGGGACATTAATAAGAGCACTGGACTCTCAGCGTGAACCCCAATCTGCCACCAAGTCTGTAGATTTAAAAGGCCTGCCATCCTCAGAATGCAAGCCCTACAGTTACTGAAACAAAAACTCTTATATTCTTACACAGCAGCACACAGGGGGTTGCTAAGCCATACAATTCTATTAAATCAGTAAGAAATATGTTCTTTTTTAAAAATGGGGGAAGGAGGAAAAAGTACCTGCTCAGTTCCTATGGTATTTAAGAGGGGGGGGGAAGCCACAACCATATTTTATCGTTTCCATTTCTATTTCATTTAGTAATAGTCAGCTTTGCTTGTAGTAGATTCTGGGTGCTATGGCCAAAGAGAACATAATCCTCCTCCTCCTCCTCCTCCTCCTCCTCCATGGTACGTTTCTGTTAATGCAGATGACTATAATAATAATACTTCACTGATTAACAGAAACATACTACAGTTAGTCCTCAAGTTACGACCACAATTGAGCACAATTTTTTTTTTGTTAAGATAGTTGTTTCATGAATCAATAGTTAAGTTAGTCATATGATTGTTCAGTGATTCTGGCTTCCCTATTGACTTTGCTTGTCAGAAGTTCACAAAAGGGGATCACATGACCCTGGGACACTGCGACCGTCATAAATACATGCCAAGTGTCCAAATTCTGATCATGTGACCATGGGGATGCTGCAACAGTCATAACTGTGAAAAACAATCATAAGTCATTTTTTCAGTGCTGTTGTCACTAAAGCAAACTGTTGTAAGTTGAGAACTACCTGTATTTAGGATGCAGGAAGTGATATTCCTGCTCCACTTTGCAGTAGTCAGGACGTATTTGGAAAACGATGACCAATATATTTTCAAAGGCACATTAGAAAACTAAAGTAAGTCAATGAGAGGTCAGTGGGTCAGTGGAATAGACTGGAAATCACGTTCTGTATGGAATGGTATAGTTTCCCCATGGAAGAAAATTGGTGACATTCAAGTTCTCTTCAAACATTTGAAAGAATATAGTGCAGAAAATGAAGTGGGAAGACTCCTTCAAGAATAGGGACTGAAAATAATTAGTGGGAACAGCAGAAAAGCGTGTATGATTGGATATTAGGAGACACCTATGTGGGGCAGAACTTCAGGCACTTTAGGACACAACCTGAAGAGAAAGGAGACTGTCTCCCACCAAATCATGTTTGCTTGGAAACTCAGAAGAAATAAACTACAGCTTAGCTCAGGGGTGGGGGACTTTGGCTCTTTTATGACTTGTGGACTTCAACTCCATGCTGGCTCAGGAATTCTGGGAGTTGAAGTCCACAAGTCATAAAAGAGCCAAGGTTCCCCACCCCTGGCTTAGCTGCTCACAGGAACTCTATGCTACAATACATCGCAAAGTTGCATCAGGTAAGACAGGCCTCATGGAAGACATAGAGCTGTCAGGACCACGGACAGCGCAAAGCAGATACAACAAGCCGTATTCCCTTACAAGAACTGTTCAGGAATAGGCCTGTAGGAGAACAAGGCTTTAAGGAAGCGGTCATGGCCTGGTGTTTAAATTGCTCCACCCATAGATGCATGTTGTGGTTCCTAAAACGCCTATCAGTATTTAGCCTAGGAAGGAAGGAAGAGGAAAGACGGGAGGTAGGAGGATCAAGGTTACAAAATTATAATGCAAGTCCTCCCCATGACGAACCCAAAGGCATAACCCTTTTGGAAACAGACGTCTGCTAGGAATTCTGTAGATACAAGATTCTTGCAGTGGTGACTCCCATAACGTCCAAAACAATCTATCTTGGAGTAAAGCTTAGTACTAACAACACTACTAGTACACTCCATTTTTGATGTTAAGTCTGTGGGAATGTATCCATTTCTTTTATCTTAAAGTACGCATTTAAGTACATATGTTCTAGGTTATGAAATGCATATTTTAAGGTAAAAGAAATGGATACATGATTACAGATTTATCATATAGATGAAGGTAAAGTAGATTAGATGAGTCCCATGGAGAGATAGGTGGCAAATATATTTACGAAATATATGTATGCGTATATCTGTATGTGTGTGCGTTTGCTTCTTGAGTGCATACAAAACTGTATATAGATGTGTGTGTGTGTGTGTGTATGCTAAGTGCAAACAAAATGGGTATGCTTCATAAAGCATCAAAATGTGCTGTGCAAAGCAGAAGTATTGGAAAAAAATATGTAATTTCTCATACGGTGGTTTAAAGAAATGCAAATTAATGTTGCATTCTTATGGATTGCACCTATTGGTGAATATGCAAGAAACTGGCCTGAACTGCAAGAACATTCCTTGCCAATCCATGGTCTTAATTAGAAATTAAGTGGAAATCTTCTAGAGTTGCCATTCCTGCATAAATTATTGGGCTGTAGTAACTAAGCCAGTTCTAAGGTTAGCCCTGTTCTGATTTTGACTTGAAGAGACATTTGATCCAATATGCACTCTAATATCAGACTGGTCTCATCCAAACTGAATCAATGTCCTGAATTGGATATGAACCATTATTTAAAAGTTCAGCTGGAACGCTTTGATCCTTCGATATTACTATAACCACTAACAGGAAATGTAGTAATGATACTGTGTAGCTCACCTCTCTATTGTAGGATTTACAACAGAAAGCACTATGGTTTTTCTAACACGCAAGCTTCTAGTTATGCTTCTGGCTTCAACACGTACCTCTTTACAACATGTATCTCTTCACAGAGTTATGCAGAAGGCAAGGAGCAGAAGTGTGTGCCAAGGAATGAAGGAATGAGAGAGAACTGTCTTCGTTTCCTGCTTACAACTCTTCTTAATGCTAGTATTATGGAGAGTGAGGCATTTAATACCACATACTGCCTGCCACAAAAATTAAACATATTCCTTTACTTCCCTGCAAGTCTAAAGGGACTAAAAGCATGTCACAATTCATAAGCACTGATACACTTTATGAAAGTTTGCTGTAGCCTCAAAGAATTAACAGTTGATACATTCCAAATTCGGGGGGAAATGAAGTCATTAAATTCTAAAAGCAGCACCAAGGAGTTCAGGAAATAGAAAAGGACGTACGGGTCATTAGGCAGATAATATCCATTTTAGTCTGGTGCCATATCTTTCAGCAGAAAGGAATACCCCAGACCTTGCTTCATATTTCCATCAAACAATATTGCCAAACATCTCCTCAATTTAGGAGAAGCAGTCAAGGGGGACCCCCAAAAGGTAAAAAAGTATGGGGAAAAAAAGAAAAATCCTGACTGTCTTCACTGAAATAAAATGGTGTTGCTCCCAGGTTTAACTAAATGAGATTGTTGGATAGAAGTGATCTAGAGCACCCTTCTATTATCCATGTATTACGAAGCCCCTCGCACTAGAATAGGCAGAGAAGAACCCAAACCGACCCATGCATTCTAGAGAAGACTTTGCAAAGCTTCTCTCTTCTGTTGCTTCAAGAACAGAAGAAGGTTTCAAACCTCCGAACACGTTTTGACAGTCATTAAAAGGGGGAAAAAACAGAAAGGGCAGCGGGGGGGGGAGGGGAAAGGCAGCAACTATTAGACGGAAATGGTATTGATCTTGATGGGAGTTCCATACATAAAAGAAGAGGTCCTTGGTGGTCTCTGAGCTTGGTTGTTTTCTTGCAAACAATTTCATCGCCCAAACCGTCACTGAGTGGGGCTGGAGTAGAGGAGGGAGGAAGAGGAGGAGGAGGAGGAGGCTGCATTAACAGAGGGATAGAATCAAGATCACGTGAAGTATTAATACCACTTTACAATGCCTTAGTAAGGCCACACTTGGAATACTGCATCCAGTTTTGGTCACCACAATGTAAAAAAGATGCTGAGACTCTAGAAAGAGTACAGAGAAGAGCAACAAAGATGATTAGGGGACTGGAGGCCAAAGCATATAAGGAAAGGCTGCTGGAATTGGGTCTGTCTAGTTTGACGAAGAGAAGGACGAGGGGGGACATGATAGCAGTCTTCCAATATCTCAGGGACTGCCACAAAGAATAGGGAGTCAAGCTATTCTCCAAAGCGCCTGAAGGCAGGACAGGAAGCAACGGATGGAAACTAATCAAGGAGAGAAGCAACCTAGAACTAAGGAGAAACTTCCTGACAGTTAGAACAATTAACCAGTGGAACAACCTGCCTCCAGAAGTGGTGAATGCTCCAACACTGGAAGTTTTTAAGAAGAGACTGGACAGCCAATTGTCTGAAATGGTATAGGATTTCCTGCCTGAGCAGGCCGTTGGACTAGATGACCTCCAAGGTCCCTTCCAACTTTATTATTATTATTAAATAAAGAGGAGGAGGAGGAGGAGGATTGTAGGGTCTTTAATGCTCTCTGACCTTGATTGTTTTCTTGTAAATGTTTCATTACCCAAACTAGGTGACATTATCAGTGCTAGAAAGGGAGTAGGGCTTGCAGAGTGGAAGAGGAGGAGGAGGAGGAGGACATTGACTGTGGGGTCTTCAGTGCTCTCTGAACTTGGTGGTTTTCTTGCAAACGTTTCATTACCCAACTAGTAACATTATCCGTGCATTTCATTACCTAGTTGGGTAATGAAATGTCTGCAAGGAAACCACTAAGCTCAGAGAGCACCAAGGACCTCACATTTCAACCGTGAGCTACACAAAAAAAATCTCCTTTATTGGTAATGCATAAAAGGGCTAAGATATTTCACTTTCCCAGGCGTATGGCAGATTTTACCACTTTTCATCAGTCAAATGTTTGATCATTTCCCAGAAAGTCAGTTTTTTCTTTGACCCAGGCACAGTCTGACCCAGAAGACAGCAGCCTCATGTTCCTAAGTTTATTCTCTTCTGTCCACACCCTTTAACGGCCTCTACTTATACAAAAACTGTATTTTTAATGCGGTGTTTCGTTTTAAAGCTACACACTGCAACAAGTCAGTGACAAAAAAGTGAAATTAGAATATTGACTTAGGCACGCTAATAGGTAATAAATTACAGAATCATATATTTACACCCAAAGGGGGAAAAAACCCCATGATTCAAAACCACACAGCAGTGGAATGATGAGAAAAACATGCAATGGTGACTTTGATCCAAAGAACATCAAACCTAGGGGGAATCTCTTTGTCCAGAAATTCTGGGGAGATCAGGCCCATAATAAAGCCAAGTTTTTCTCCATATTCAGTTTGAAGCCTCCATTAGTGGCAATGATTCAATATCTTTTGAACACCACCTCTCTCTTGGATACAAACAAAAAATTTGAACCCTGTCTTCTTGATGAGTTCTCTCCCCGGCCAGATTCCTGATAATTTCATATTACAGGCAGGATCCCAATTTTCTGAAGCTTTATTTCAGAATGTAGCTGCCCACTTTCTGATCTTCCCTACAATGTAGAACTGGAGATATTATTATTTTTTTTTGCCCTCCAAACAATCCAAGTGCTGAACCACAGAAGTTCAGCCAGGAAAAATATCCAAATTTAGCAGATGAATTTGTCTATTTTGGTACTTAACTCTCCTTCAAAGGCCCCAGTTTTCTATGAATTTTATCTTTCTTTCACAAGGAGTGGGAAAACAGACAAATTGGAATGGAAACAGATTACAACAACTATAATTTCCTGAAAGTGCCTGGTTCATCATTTGCCCGATGTAAGTAAGAACGAAAAACAAATATTTCTTTTTGGCTACGAATCATCACCACCATCAAGTTATTTTGCATTGTTTTATATGTGCCAGCATTGCCTTTTTAAAAATATCCTCCAATTAGATATTTGGTGCCAGCGTTCTCTTTTTAAAAATAACCTCCAATTAAATATTTGAATGATGGTGGTGGTCCAGGGGAAAATAGATCTATTTTATGAATTCGTGGATGAGTCAAGAGACTAGGTCAGGGGTAGGGAACCTTGGCTCTTTTATGACTTGTGGACTTCAATATCCAGAATTCCTGAACCAGCCATGCTGACTCAGGAATTCTGGAAGTTGAAGTCCACAAGTCATAAAAGAGCCAAGGTTCCCTACCCCTGGACTAGGTGATTATTGATTCTCTTTAAGCTTTGGTCCTTTGACTTGGAACTATAAACCATAAAGCCAACAAAATTATCCCAAAAAGATTTTATTCTACCTGTCTATTTACACAGAGAGAAATACATAAATGCATACCAGATAAGAATCATAACAGCTATTTTGTGGGTGTTTTTTGTTTGTTTGTGCCTTCAAGTCAGTCCGGACTCCTAGCGATTCCCTGGACAAATTCTTGAAGGGTTTTTTTTTTTGCAAGGTTCTTCACAACTGGTAAACTATTGCATCCTTCCTGGGACAAAGAGAATGTGACTGGCCCAAGATCACCAACTGGCTTTGCGCCTAAGTCGGGACTAGAATTTCTAAGTCTCCTGGTTTCTAGTTTGATGCCATATTCACCACATCAAACTGCTTCTCATTTTGATGTAGTGCTTAAGAGTGATTAGAAGCAAATCACTTCCAAAAACTTGCCAAGAAACTTTAGGGAGTCGACACTGACTCAAAGGCATCCTCTCCCCACTAATCCCAAAATGGTGTTTACTCAGTTGAATTTCTCTCTTAAAACTCATCTTTCAAATCCTTACATAATTCTCCCAAGAGTCAACATTGCCTAATAGAACAACCTAACGCGAACCCTTCCCAAAACAAACTCCAAATAATTCTGGATTCACTTAAATTGGCACAATCCACAGTAACTGCCCTGTTGGAAATTCCGAGGATACATTACACATATTTGAGTTGCTGGAGACTTACTTTTTTCTGAGGAAAGGTGTGTCTTAGTCTGCCCTCTCACCAGCCGGCAGGTGGAACCGTCACCTGAGCAGATGCCACAGTTATCTTCTTTGGCGTGACTCCCAAGCTGTCGATCACAGCCCACAGCCTGCCAATATCAACAGTGGAGTCAGAAGGACAAAACTGACATAGGCCACTCAGTTGTTCTAGAACAAAAATATCACATTCTCTCTTTCTAAGTTGCCTTCAGTCCCTCAAAAGCATAATTTGGTTTCTTAACATTTCAGTGGGAAAAGTGCTTTAAAGTAATTGTTCCTTAATGAATTTAAGTTTTAGGCCATAACAATTAACCCCTTCTGGTATCCCTGCCGAATAGAATAGAATAGAATAGAATAGAGAGTAGAGAGTAGAGAGTAGAGAGTAGAGAGTAGAGAGTAGAGAGTAGAATAGAATAGAATAGAATAGAATAGAATAGAATAGAATAGAATAGAATAGAATAGAATAGAATGGAGAATAGAATGGAGAATAGGATAGGATAGAACAGAATGGAGAACAGAATAGAGAATAGAATAGAATAGAATAGAATAGAATAGAATAGAATAGAATAGAATGGAGAATAGGACAGGATAGAATAGAATGGAGAATAGAATAGAATAGAATAGAATAGAATAGAATAGAATAGAATAGAATAGAATAGAATAGAATAGAATAGAATAGAATAATAACTTTATTGTCACTTTGAATGTACACTAATTGGCATACATTAAAATGAAATGTCATTGCATACAGCTCTCAAAGGGTCACCACCTCCAATTAACACTACCTAAATATGACAAAAATAAATAAATACAAAATTATGCTTATATGCAATTATGCAAATATTTAAGATGTCCTGTGTTAGTCAGCAAAACACTATTCTGTCTCCCAGCACTTGAAGTCAGAGAAACTCAATCACTGTGAGGTTAAAGAAGTTAGTTTTCATCACGTCCAAAACAAGAAAGCTTAAGCTTTGGGGAATTATTTGTTTCTAGACTTCTCCGCAACTAAGGCAGTGACAGCAATATCACTCTTAATTGGCAATATTGCAGTTTTGAGATCCTTATAAGTATATCTGTGCAGTTCCCAACTAACAAAATTCAATTTAAGCAGCTTATTGTTACATTTCCTTTCATACTCAATTTCTCAACCTCTTTTGGTACTTCAGGTTTCTAAGTCTATCTCAATTAAAAAACCTTGAGCTGCCTTGGGGGGAAAAATATTGCTCAGAATAAGCCCCCTGAGATCAAGTCAATGATTTAAGTCATGATTCAGGTTCTCTCCCATTGATTCGGTGTATCTACCAATCTGTAATCCGATTCTACCTTAATCCAACCCATTGGTTTAATTCAATAAATCTTTTATACATCTAGCCCTCATTCCTTTCTTCTTACAGGCAACACGGAGAAAATTAAATTAGAAGGAAAATGTTATTTGAGGGAAAAGGACCCTTAACCTTAAAGTAATTTCATCCTACTTCTGTATCAGCTTGTCAGTCTACAACTTCGAAAAAAAAGAGAAAGAAGTGCATACTTTTAATAAACATTTCTGCTTTTTCTTCAATGTAAACATTCCCCAGGCAGGATATAGGCATTTATTCATATACTGTTTTAAGCTGCCCCCTTATTTTCATAAACTTTTCCTCAAATATCTACACATTTGTACTGTGATTTGAATAGAAAGCGATATCACAACATTTGTAAACATACTGGAGCATAGCCTGTGTGAATTCTAGTACATTACACTCTCTCTCTCTCCCCCCCCCCCAGTCTAGCCTCCAGTGATGGAGCACCCCCAGGTTAATTGTCTTCACTATTATGAAGTTTCCTCTTAATTCCAGGTTGACCCCCTGTTCTTTGTGGCAGACCCTCAAATATTGGAAGACTGCTATCATGACACCCCTAGTCTTTTCATTAAACTAGACATACCCAATTCCAACAACTGTTCTTCGTATATTTTAGTCTCCAGGCCCTTAAATCATTTTATTTGCTCTTCTATGCACGCTTTCCAAAGTCTCAACATCTTTTTTTATAACGTGGTGACCAAAACTGGATGCAAGATTCCAGGTGTGGATTTACTAAGGCTGTATAAAGCGGTACTAATACTTCACCTTGATTTCAATACCTTGATTTCATGCGGCTGAGCTTAAAGGCTTGAATTCTTCTGAAAGCAACTGCAGTTCAGTAAAATAATTCATGATCACTTTTTAAAGGTTGTTTCTTGAACGTGGGATACATCTAATTTATTAAGAAGGCAAAGTTTCAAGTACATAGAAAACTGAGCAGGAAAACTGTCTGGCAAAGACCTCACTTAAATTCACACTTCATCTCAGCCAACCATAGAGGACCCAAGATTTCAACAATTAAAGCATTTGTTCAGCTTAATGCACCTCATATTGTTGGCTATTTACTGAGCAATGGGATTAACTATAAATATTACAGGCAGATTGGGAAAACATCTGCAACCTTTTAGGGCATATCCAGAAATAATTATAAATAGCTTTTTCCCTTTATTATTATTATTTTTTTTTTAAAAAAATAACCCTCTAGGATTGCCTCAAATGAAATAAGCGACAGTGCATTTAAGCAAAAGGAATTAATGGAAGAATTGGGACTGTGTCAAACTATTAAAACGAACCATCATCGCATAGCTGCAAAAAGTGGCAAAAATGTTGTAATGGTCAGATTGTAGTAAATGCTCCAAACAATAAGGGTTTGGTTATGTGTGTACATGTTTGTGGGTTTGTTTATTTGGAGAGAGACAGGGGGAAAAAAGGAGCATATGTATATCGGAAAAGCTGTGAAGTTTTTACCTATAACAGAAATGTTTAAAAATAGCTGGATGGCAAAAAAAAAAAAAAAAGTACGCATCATATAGGCGTTGCTTATCCAAAAGTTTTGCTTCAAAAAAATTCTGAATGCTTTACTCAAGCCAGAATATTATTTAAAGCCAATGCTTTGGTGAATATTTCATAATCAACACTATATTCAGCTAATGCTTTGGAGAAAAATCTTAAGGGTGGACGAATGCCATCTGAAGTGTTTTTCAATGAGTTGAATCCTGCTTTTGTCTTTATTTTGTTGAGAACTATTGCCACCTTCAACTAACTGATGGGGTGACATGTAGGTGATGAATCAACAAGCCAATGGGGTGGTTTTCCTTACTTCCAAAGGTAGGATCTGAGCAAACAGCTCAAAATGACAGCAATTTCCACTAAAAGTTAGAACACCCATTTAATAATAAAACAAGCCATCTTGGAAATTGACTCTCTCTTTATAGAGGGTTCAAACAGAAAGATTGGCAATTACTTTTCTATTCTTCTTTCTGAACTACAAATCTCAGGGTCCCTCGACCTTGGATGTGTGACTGAGTTCCTTAGACTGAAGTTCAACAACCTTTGGTGTGGGTGTTCCAACACCAGAGATTTTTAAGAACAGATTGGACAACCATTGTCTGAAATGGTATATAGGGTTTCTTGCCTGAGCAGGGGGTTGGACTAGAAGATCTCCAAGGTCCCTTCCAACTCTGTTATTCTGTTGGGTTGTGCATTCTGAACCACTCCACGATACACATTAGAAGCAGATCTGAAGATACCTAAATCTAGTCCTATCACCACGTCCATACCAATAAATTATACTAAAAGCTAAATTTCCTCTAATTCATTCTTTGGGGGAAAGAGTATTTTTTCTTTTTAAAGCAACAGCTTTAAAATACGAGAGAGACTGAAAACTACGGTTACTGAATAACCCACCATAATACAAACAAGAAGAGGTGAAGACTAAATTAGTCTGGATATATTAGAAGCAGTAATAGAACTTCATAAATATTTCCCAAAATGTAAATCCAGAAATCAGCACAAAAAAAATAAGTTTCCACAGCTGTTTCTATAGTTCTCCCTTCTCATTTGGATTCAGCCAACAAATTAGATTTAAATGAAAACCATGAACACAGGATGTTTCATTTCGATATGTGAAGGTTAATGCAGAACTGGCCACATTAAGGAATGTTCATTTCTTAAGCAGATGGTAGGATTTAAATGTCACCAAAAAGAAAGGCTGGAGGGAAAGTGGAGAAGACAAAAAAAAAAAAAAAAGCAAAGTCAAGACAGTAAACATAGCGCTATCTAACACACTGATCATGCCGAGCAAAGTATCTTGAGAAACTATTTTAATCTTGGCTTATCCAAAGAAGTTACATGCTGAGTGTAATGAAAGAAGCTTCCACAGTTCACCTAATTCCGGTCATTCTCACAGAATCCCAGCCAGAGGGATGGGAAAAATAAGTGTAATATTACTACCAGTGGCAGTGACGAGATCAAGTGCTAAGATTGTGCACTTTTCTTTGCGACACACAACCACCCTGTGAAGATTTGCGAGTGATCTGAAGGCAACTGCCACAGAGGAGAGAGAGAGAGGCCTACCTTGTGTACTGGCCTCTGAACTTTACTTATGCCTTTGCTTTTGATAAGCAACTTGATCCCTAAGGGAGCATCAAGGGATCTAGTAAATATTTCCTCCAATTGCCTTAAAAGTTGTAAAACAGAAGACCCTTGAATTACTGTATGTCCAATTGGAGAAGTGCCACCCAGCTTCATACCTTTGCTGAAATTCACCCCCCCACCCGAAGATGGTTGGAATAGCCCCCAAAATAACTTCACAGCCCCCAAATGAGGTCACACATGGTGAAGAGGGAGCTTGAGTTTCGAATATGCAATGCCACCAACGGATCACATTTTCCCTGTTGCATCGCCATCTAAATTGCGCTGCTCCTGCCAAACCAGAAGGAAGCAGACTCGGTCTTGCTCTGTTGACGGACACTGGAGTAGCATGTCTTCATGATGACAATCCATTATGATCTGCCTTAGGTGCTTTGTGACCCAAAATGGGATGCCAGGTGTTTAAAACAAGCAGTTGAGTGACCATATGGTTTTCCCCCCATAACATTTATAAGCCACAGCTTCTTGACATGTGTTCATGATGGGAGCAGGAAGGATTTTAAATGCAACTCTGGGGATTTCTTTTCACACTAACAAGAAGTACAAGAATGAAACAATTGGAAATTTGTGCTCTATCATATAGTTCCCCAGTCATGCGTGCTTCCTCTGCTGGGAATCTATTGCTATCTGATCTCTTGACTTAGGCTTAATGGCCCTTCATATGAGCAACATCTGCAATGGTCAAGAGATCTGTCCCGCCCAACAGAATTCTTCAAGTCTTAACATTTCAAACCCAGTTCTAATAACCTTCTTATATATACAATATAGGGCTTTTTTCCCCTGAATTTGGAACTTATTAAATTTGGAACCTATTAAAGCACGAAGAACTTTTTATTTATCAAATGTGGGCTGCAGATCAGAAGAGCGTCCTACACCAGTGGAAAGACTTTACTGTAGCCAACTTAAATCCTGGATGGAAGGTATGGTTACACTTTCTACATGTGAACTGACTTTCTACCAATATCTTTCAGGTCCTTCTGGACAATTTTGTGTCCTTCTGGCTCAGACAGTAGGTAGAACATTGGAGCTCCTTGGACTTCCATTAACTCAAATTTCAGCATGGAATAGTAAGGCAGAGATTGCAGGTAAAAGATGGGGATATGGCCATCATTCTTGACCTGTTTGATGCTCAAAAAGAGTGAGCTTCTGCTTGATCTATTGCTTGGGGGACAGTTGTTCGGTGAGTTGGCAGATGATCTCTGCTCCTGGGTAACAAGAAATGGTCTCACTCCCTTGCTCATAGGAGAATTTCTCAAAACCTAGAGCCTTTTAATTTGGAAACTCCAAATACTTTATGTGGTAACCAGAGTCAGGCAGAGGTATGATTAAGTGTCCCAAAAGTGCTTTTTCAGGAGGCAACTGGATTTTCTTGTTTTTTCTTTGAAGATGTTTTGCTTCTCATTCAAGAAGCTTCTTCAGCTCTGACTGCACGGTGGGGAATAGAAGGATTTATACTCCTTGCAGACAGCTGGTCATTTGCATTCTTGAGGTCATTTAGAAGTTTACCTGTGTGTCCAAGATGTCTCACTGCTCAGGTGACCCTGAGGAATGGCAAGGGTGTTCTTGGTGGCTCCTTGATAAGGCTGTTGTTTACTGTTGAATTGTTTGTCTAAGTTGATCATGGGGTATTTTTTACTGCTTGATTGTTGGTCTGGTGTAAGTCAACCCTGAGCTACAAATATGTTCTTCCGTTGGATTTCTAATACTGTACAAATAAGGTTAAATAATAAAACAAGGCCTAAAAGCTATTGCTAAACTCTAAAAGTATATTTAAAAAACCCTACTTACACATACACACACACACAGTTGAAATACTAGAGACTGATGCTCAGACAGCATTAAACATTTCGCCCTTCCCTTCTGGGGAATATACTAAAAATATAGCAGTAAATATTAATGAAGCAGAACTTGTCAATTCCAGATACAGATTTTTTTTTCCCCATGATAGAAGAAAAATGGCAGAGAGAGGGCCATTTTCATAGGTGTGGTGTGTTTGTTTTTAACCAAGGTGGCTACACTGTTATGTGCTGGAGTAATTGTAGGTAGGAATGAAAACTCCATTAAAATCACATAAAATCCAGGGCAGTGCACCGTAAGGTTGTCGTAATCCCAGTGCTATATTTTTGCCAAATGTCTCACTTTTTCCCTGAGTGCACACCTACTCTTCTCATCAACCATGTCAAAAGGTTTTTTTGAATTGCTCACGTTCAAGCGTTTAATAGAATGGTAGTAGCTACTTTGCCAAAAAGAAGGCTAATTGCAAAACCATGCACACGCTAGGTAAAATTATTCCAGTATTTATTTTTTTTTAAAGGTGGGAGAGTCATATTAGTTAAGAGGCACCTTTGAGGTTGGGAAACTCAAAGCGAACCTTTATCCCCATTTTTTTAATCTATATGTGTGGATACTTTTACATTTTGTGTTTCAAAACTGGTTCACTGCTAGCAAAGTGTAAGTAAATCCAGGCTGGGATATCTCTGTAATCCAAGCTTTGCTAAATTTATTGCTTGTTTTCAGATATGGCTCTGGTTCCTTGTGCCTGACAGTCCTTGAGCAAGTGGTCAGGAAAATAATTGCCCATATTTCTTCACAGCCACTGCTAATCAGAGAGGAGTCTTGGCTACAAGAGATTTGGTTGGCACAAAACAGTACAGCCTAAAGTGGCTGATTTGGTTGGCTGGCTGCAATATGACAGCTCATAATAGAAAAACACAGTTTATTTTTCACCAACAAATCATATAACTGGAAATCATTACTCCTGCTTTGTTTTAAATGTAGATTACCCTTAGGTCTGAAGCCAGAATCCTGGATTACTCCTTTGTTGTTATTAGTTGCGAAGTCGTGTCCGACCCATGGACAACGTTCCTCCAGGCCTTCCTGTCCTCTACCATCTTCTGGAGTCCATTGAAGCTCAAGCCTACTGCTTCAGTGACTCCATCCAGCCACCTCCTTCTCTGTCGTCCCCTTCTTCTCTTGCCCTCCATCTTTCCCAGCATTAGGCTCTTCTCCAGTGAGTCCTTCCTTCTCATTAGGTGGCCAAAGGACTTGAGTTTCAACTTCAGGATCTGGCCTTCTAAGGAGCAGTCAGGGTTGATCTCCTCTAGGACTGACTGGTTGGATCGCCTTGCAGTCCAGGGGACTCGCAGGAGTCTTCTCCAGCACCATAGTCCAAAGGCCTAGCTTGTTTTTATTCTTTATCCATTTCTTCTGGGGATTGGCTGAACAAATCCAGAGAAAATGTCAAGAATGGTGTAGGCTTGCTTTGGATTTGCTACATAAATTATTATCTTGCCATAATGTGAAGCAAAAAGATAAGCCGCCATGTAATGTGGTAGCAAGTCAATTCTCATATCCTGAGAAGTGACAGCAAAGGAAGGGGATGTCACCTTAGAGACAGGGGAAGAAAGCTTTGTAATCTGATGCAGCCCATTACGTATCAATCAGTCTACTTGTCATAATTAATAGTGCATAGGCTCAACAATCTAGTGAAAACTATGTGGCTGGGTAAACAGGGAGCAGATTTTAGCAGAAGAGCAAGCAAGCTTGGAAGAAAATTGTATGACCTTGGATCAAAGGTCCAATTCTAGCCCCATTCTGCTTAAAATATTGCTCTCCCTTCCTTCTCCCCTGTGGGAGCTATCGGAGCCTCCATAAATTTTAAATCTATTTTGGACATGAGATTCTGGAGGAAACTTGAATTATCTTCAATCTGCAGACGCCTTTTGCTGCTCATTCATCAGTTCTATGAACACACTTATTTTAGAGTCAAGTGTAAGTCCAGGGGCCTCTCCCAGAAGGAATTCCACACAGAAAGAAATGAAACAGGGTACATTTTAGCACCTTTATTTTTCCATTAACTCTCTGGTTAAATGGGTCGTTGAACAAGCTGGCTATTCCCTCATGGCCTTTGCACATTTTATTATACAAATGTTGCAGCCATCAATTCTCCAGGCCTACCGGGAGGAGGAAAGTATTTGTACTAAGCAGAAGAACTAGATGTTAGATATTAAAATCAAAATTATATGGGGTTTTATGAGGGACGGAGGGAGGGAGGGAGGAAGAGAAGAAGAAAGGAAGGAAGGAAGGAAGGAAGGAAGGAGATGAGGGAGGGAAAGAAGGAGATGAGGAAGGAAGAAAGGAAGGAAGGAAGGAAGGAACGAAGGAAGGAACGAAGGAACGAAGGAAGGAGGGAAAGAAGGAGATGAGGAAGGAAGGAGATGAGGAAGGAAGGAAGGAAGGAAGGAAGGAAGGAAGGAAGGAAGGAAGGAAGGAAGGAAGGAAGGAAGGAAGGCTAACCCTGAAGGTGGATCTAGATGGGAATTTAGTCACGTTTAGTTTAGTTTAGTTTAGTTTTATTAAATTTATACCCCGCCCTTCTCCCGGAGGACTCAGGGCGGCTTACAGCCAGTTTAAAAACAATAATACAATACAATACAAAATTTAAAAGTGATTAAAAATAAATATTTAACTAGGCCGCTTCTACTAAAAATTTTGTTAAAACCAATTTAAAATACCCCTAGGCCAGTCC
>NW_015388776.1:84159-92262 GCF_001527695.2 Protobothrops mucrosquamatus
CGAGATTAACTGCCTGCCCATTTTTCAAAGCCATAGAAAAAGGAGATTACAAAAGACTTCTAATTTTGCCAGCTGCGTTTCCCTCCCCCTACACACACACCTGAACAGACATTTGGAACAGGGTATTCCAGAACTAGGTTCCTGCAAAGTCAAATGAACCTCTTTCGTACAACTACCAGTTACACCTTCAAAACCGTCAGCAGTCATTTGCTCCACAATGGTCTTCCATCCTCACGCAACTAGCCAGTTCTCCCTTTGCTGGACAATAGCCAAAAGCCAAAAACAACCAACCTCTTCCTTGCCTTGTGAGTTTTTCACAAGCACGGAGGCCACTCTGGCAGAAGTATAGAAATTCATCACTCAGAACAGTCAGAAAACGCTGGAGCAACGAATGGGGGGCCAAGCGTACCGATATTGTTGCTTCAGGATGGGACATCAAACGTTAGGACATGTTCTTCCTTCCTCTCAACAAGAAGGCACTGTCCACCCTCAGCTCAACAGGGACACTGCAAAATTGTATGGCAGAGTCTTCTCAGGGGAAGTGCTGGTTAACACTAAGTTCTCGATTCGGCATGTCAATGTCAGTCCAATGGAGACTGGATCCTTCTTTGCTTAGACCTAATAGGCGGGATCTCACCAGACTAGAGCTACAATCTTCTAGCCTCATAGATATACCCCGGGAGATTCTAGAGTGTGGCTACGTTGAACCTTTTGCTTCCTCCTCCTCCTGCCAAGCCCCAGGAAAATTAGAAAATCCAGGCAGTTCAAATGAGTATAAAGATTTATTGCAAGGTTAAGCTCTCTACAAGAATCTGAGCTACTAGCGGTCAAAGTAAACTACCGGTAGATAAGAGTCAAAGGAATTCACGGTGGGCTGGACTTAGATCTCTTGTGGGTACGCAGGGATTCGAGACTGATGACACATTTGACCCCTCCCTCGAGCTCAGCCTGGTCATCTCCTACATCTCCATTCAGTTCAGGATTGTGCAGTCTCTTGTTTAGGAGGTTGCCTTCTCAAGAGTAGTCTTAGTTGACTGGCATTATGACTGTCTCCTCTCTGCTCTACCTGTCCTTGGACCAGGAGGAGGTGTGGATTTCACTTTCTTCTCATTGCTAACAGGTGGCAGCTGCTCCTGGTCCTTGCCTGGATCCTCCTGGCCAACTTGCAGTAGCTGTGGCTTGCCTAGCTCAGCCTGTCACTTGGCTAATCCACCCAGCTGAGGCTGCTTCATCAGGCTAGCATTCTCTGAGTGTCCTGACCGACACTCAGCTCCACGCTTTCCTCTGCCGACTCAATTCACCCTCCTCCTCTGAACTCACATCTGGTCCAGGGGTGGTTCCATGACTCTATTCCATCACAGTCAAGCTCCTAGAAGCTCCGCGGCATTGTGGGAGCATGAAAGGGTGGTGCCAATCTCAGATCCACACTAATAACCAGGAGTGTAAATAAATGAGGGTCTACGTTGTGTTTCTATGTGCGGCCATGTTTTCTCCAGATAGATAGAGATACATATGTACATAGATATGTGCACACAAGCAAATAATTGCTCATATTTATATGCTGCCAGGACCCCAAAATTACACATGGAAGCCAAATCATGTTGGCAAGTACACAGCTGGCTTCCTCACATAGAAAAACATACAATTTATGTGGAAATGGTCTAAACAAGTTTTTCCCCCCTTCCAATGAATAGGACCCATAAGGATTATCTTAAACACTTCCATGTGCAAATCATAGCATCAGAATGTAACAGAAATGGAAACACAAAACATGGGGCTTAAGGAAGACTGAAAAAAAATGTCACAGTTTACAAGGAACAGCTTGTGCAGATTGTTGTCCTGGGAGACAGATTAAAAATATCTTCAGGCAGATAGTAGTATGCAGGTGAACAGACTGGGTTCAGTCAGCCTTTTATTACGTTCTCAGATCAATACAAGAAATATATTCATAAGTGATCTGTCAGCAACTATAAAAGACTCTAGCTTACAAATCTAGTAAAGCAAAATTAAAATACACCTTATGAAATAGATTGACAGGGGCAAGTGAATGAAATGAAAAGAGAAGCAATCTAAGTCCAGGCTATAAAAGAGGTAATAGGTAAAGTTCCACGAAATACACCAAGGTAGCAGGCATCTGAGCTGTCAAATTTTGACCGATCTTAACATGCTGCTACACAAAACCTAGCCACGCACACTGTAATAAGTGGTAGTATGTCTAAATGTAGCATCTGAGCAAAGCCCAATTAAAGAAGATATGGAGGAGAAATGAATTTTGCAGTGCACCGAATCCAGCATAATAGCTGAGGCCAAAGGAAGCATTCAGGCTGAAACAGTTGTGCAATTTTGACTTAAATCACACTTACAAATAAATATACACAATTGACTGTGCACTGCCATCACTTGGTTTGAGTCAGGCGACAAATCCTATGCATTTTTAAATGCACATTCAGCAAGGCAAGTTGAAGTTGAGCAAGACAGATTTTATTTCAGAAGGAGGAAACCATTGCAAATTATAGTGAATATTCTAGATACTTCCCACCATGCGTTGGACTTGAGTCACCCATGGGCGTGTTCCTGAAATTAATGACAGAAATTTGTTATGTGGCTCAAGTCTCATAAAATTCATCCAAGGAAGGGTGGAGAAAATTGGAGCAATTCAAAGTATTAGAGGGGGGAAAAAACTAACAAGCTTTGTGTTGTCTTGCTGAAGTTGATTGTCACTTCTTGAATGCAAAGATAGTACAGGTAGTCCTCATTTAGCAACCAGAATTGGGATTGGCCACTTGGTTGTTAAGTTGGAAGTTGTTAAATGAAGCCATGACTGTACTTATGTTCTTACTTCAGCTTTCTTTTTCTTTATAGACCTGCGATGGTGGTCAATGCAAAAGTTGCCTGTAAAGTTTCTTTTTCATCACTGTCATAACTCCCAAAGCTTCAAAAACAGTTGTTAAATGAGAACGACCTGTATACAGCTGTGTCATGAGGAAATCAGCTGGTTGAAACTTTCCTAAGACAGAAGAATTAGCTACAGGGCAAATAACAACAAATAAAACGTCTACAACTTGGTTGTGAGACCCGCATTTTTTTGTCCTTTTAACTTCACCTTTGGAAATCTTCCAGGGATTCGGGGCACTACTCTTATCACCTTAATTACTGTATCCGGTCTTCTGTCTAGTCTCCTGAATGGCTTGGATCAGTTCTCATGGTTTGCAGGCTTCGTGATGGTGCATTTTTTTTTTCCCCTTCAAGCTTCAATCAAGCACACATTCCTGATTCTGACTTTGGATTCCTCCTTTGGCACGGGCCTCGATTCTGACTCTCTGATTCTGTGCACATTTTGGCTTTAGACCTTTCCATGGAAACACGCAACGGCAAAGGAGGTTAACATCTGAAAGAAACGTATATCCGCCATCCCCCAAAATTTGGGGAAAGATGCGAGAGACAATCCACAGACAATCCTCCAGGAAACAACGTTGCGTCGGATGACAAGATAACTGCAGCCAGCTTACTTTACGAATTGCACTTACAAAAAGCTTGGAGATTGTTTCCAGATCTTTGACAAAAACAAGAGTTTTGCTCCAAAAAGAGAAGCTGTACGCAAACACTCACTACAGATCTTACACAATGTGAAAAAAAGGAACCCAAACCAATTACATTGGTAAAATGCAAAGAAGAAAACACTAGAATATGTGTTTATGGATCAGGAAAGTTGGAGTACATTAAAAAAAATTGTACAAATAGTTGCTCAACAAAGAAGCTAGGAACCAGAGTTTCCATCCTTGGCATGTTATCTAACCCTTTCCCCTTCAAAGTGCCTGTTGGAGATGTTACTTGGATGCCTGAAGCAATGGACTTGGACTCATCTCAGATTTTGTTGTCCAAGATTCAGCGGAAGAGAACTCAAAGTCAAAACAAGCTATATGATGAAAAGGCTATTATTCGCAACTCCCTCTTTTTCAGGCAATAACTATAGGTAGTCCTTGACTTACAACAGTTCATTTAGTGACCGTTCAAAGTTAAAACGGCACTGAAAAAAGTTGCCTACCCCTAAACTAGAACATTTCCAAGTCTCTTCCAACCTTATGATTCTATGTATTTATATATGGTCATCCAATTCAACTCCCTGTAAATTTCTAAACTTGAATCAATCCATTTAAATCAATCCACTTCAAATCTCCCTCAAAATTAAAATTAATACTTTGCTACTAACTTCACATCTGAAGAGCTGTGTATTTTTCCTATACATTGCACAAGTATTTAACTTCTGAACATTTAATCTCACTGTTAGGAGGGAAAAATAAATATTCTGGACTCTGATCCTCCTGTTTTCCCCCTTCTTTTAGTTTAACAAAAGAAGGCAAGTTGCCAGAACTTTAAAGCTGTTTGATCTGGGAAAGCAAGAACAGTCAAACAAAATTAGCGATCAGACTTACATGATTGCTGCAGGTTTTATAGCGGATATTTCTGCCTTCACAGTTTCTGAAAGACAAGAAAAATAAAGCTTGAGTGAAGTTATTCTACAGAAGTCTCATGGAAAGAGAAGGCTGTAAAATTATTATATTTGATACACACGCACACACACACAGAGTATACACATCTCACATTTAATTGTGTTTAAGAGGATGATGGGTTAACATAACAGTCCCATGAAGGAAGTTAAATTTTCTCCTAATGATTTTACAGCTGTGGAACATCTCAACCTATTAAGTGAATTCTGAAGCACCGTGCACAAGATTGTACAGGACTCCCTAGCAGAAACCTGCTAGGTAACAGAGAAGGCTATTTATGAGCAGATATTCAGCTTATTCAATGCAGAGATCAACCTAGAAAGCCCAACTGGGCAATGGATTGGGAGCCTGTGAACAAGAAAGAAAAAAAGCAGGGTTAAGTCATCTCTCTCTACCACTGAATGCAACAAAGATGATGGATGCTAAAACATATAAAGAACAATTGCTGGAATTGGATATGTCTGGTTTAATGAAAAGAAGGACTAGAAAGAGTGCAGAGAAGAGCAACAAAGATGATCAGGGGACTGGAGGCTAAAACATATAAGGAACGGTTGCTGGAATTGGGTATGTCTAGTTTAATGAAGAGAAGGACGAGGGGGGACATGATAGCAGTCTTCCAATATCTCAGGGGCTGCCACAAAGAAGAGGGAGTCAAGCTGTTCTCCAAAGCGCCTGAAGGCAGGACAAGAAGCAGCAGATGGAAACTAATCAAGGAGAGAAGCAACCTAGAACTAAGGAGAAACTTCCTGACAGTTAGAACAGTTAACCAGTGGAACCACCTGCCTCCAGAAGCGGTGAATGCTCCAACACTAGAGGTTTTGAAGAAAAGATTAGACAACCATTTGTCTGAAATGGTATAGGGTTTCATGTCTGAGCAGGGGGTTGGACTAGAAGACCTCCAAGGTCCCTTCCAACACTGTTATTCTATTATATCTTCTGAAAACCCAATGGCCCACCTACCTATCGGTAGATTTCCACATTAAGCCCTTGGCATCCCATTTTGATGTTTTTAAAAGTTCTTATTTGCTTGTATTTAAATTGTTCCCTCGTGGAGATACACTTAATGCAAGCCGCCCAAATTTCTAGTGCTGAGAGACTCCTGCATCCAACTTTAAGATCTGGAATTTGAATGACCAACCTGCCATTTAAACATCTCCGTAGTGAATAGGAGGCACCTCCTCCACAGGTCCGTGAGCAATCACTCCATGCTCCCCAGGCATCCCAACCACCTTCTTTATCTTCACTTGGCTGGGTGATTCTTGAAGTCTGGAAGCACAAGAGAAAGAGAAGCAATTCAGGAATCCAGAAAACCGGCTTATTTTGAAAATCCATAGTTGGCTTTTTGCGGCAGGGAGATCAACTCCCACAGGTAGGATGCCTACACAGTCATGGATCTTGCAAGACAGAGAGGAAGATGAATATCTCCTTCCCCAAGGATATGATTTTTTTTCTTGCTGAATCTAGTAAAAGTTCCTCAAATGTCTTCTTAATGAAGAGAAGGATGAGGGGGGGGGGACATGATAGCAGTCTTCCAGTATCTCAGGGGCTGCCCCAAAGAAGAGGGAGTCAAGCTCTTCTCCAAAGTGCCTGAAGGCAGGACGAGAAGCAACGGATGGAAACTAATCAAGGAGAGAAGCAACCTAGAACTAAGGAGAAACTTCCTGACAGTTAGAACAATTAACCAGTGGAACAACCTGCTTCCAGAAGCGGTGAATGCTCCAATACTGGAAGTTTTTAAGAAGAAACTGGACAGCCATTTGTCTGAAATGGTATAGGGTTTCCAGCCTGAGGAGGGGGTTGGACTAGAAGACCTCCAAGGTCCCTTCCTACTTTTGTATTATTATTATTATTATTATTATTATTATTATTATTATTATTATTATTATTATTATTATTATTATTATTATTATTATTATTATTATTATTAAAGTCTCGTGTTGGAAGAGAATGCGCACAGCAGCTTACATAGAATTAATAACCAGACAGGCTTATAATTTTAAAGAATATGAAACTAAAGACAAAAGGATGAATACTAAAGGCTAACTCAGCCATTAGTACTTATTGCCTCATTGTTCCTAAAACAGCTACCAAACGTGAAGAAGGATTAGGTGATGTCATCATGCCCAAACTAGTTCCAAAACTCTGAAATAGCAATAGCACTTAGGACATATATACCGCTTCACAGTGCTTTACAGCCCTTTCTAAGCGGTTTACAGAGCCAGCCTATTGCCCCCAACAATCTTGGTCCTTATTTTACCGACCTCGGAAGGATGGAAGGCTGAGTCAACCTTGAGCCGGTCAGCATCGAACTCCTGGCAGTAGGCAGAGTTAGCCTCCAATAGCAACAGCATTTAGCACTTAGACTTATATACCGCTTCATAGTGCTTTACAGCCCTCTCTAAGTGGTTTATAAAGTCAGCCTATTGCCCCTAACAATCTGGGTCCTCATTTTACCAACCTCGGAAGGATGGAAGGCTGAGTCAACTTTGAGCCAGTGAGAATTGAACTGCTGGCAGTCGGCAAAATTAGTCTGCAATATTGCATTCTAACCATTGCGCCATTGGCTCACTGACGTTCTGAGTCTTCAACCTTCTCCAAAGTTCTGAATCGCTCCTACCCTTTGGAAAAAGTGGGAAATCTCTAAGTATGGGACAGCTTCTCGACAGTCTGATGAGTTGGTGAAGGGAAGGTATTCTCTATGATTTTTGTCTCTGTGTTCTCACACAATGTCATCCCCTCACCTGAAGTTTTGCAAGCCTCGTACAGAATCACCCAAATTTCATGAAATTGAACTATTTCACCAGATCAGATGAAGCATGCAAACTGGACGGCCATATCAATCTAGTAAGTAAATATATAACCGTTAAGTTTAAAAGAATTATTTTTATTTCATTTAGGCATCCAACCCCTGCCATATATTCGATATCCCATTTTGTTTATTTAATTAATGTAATTAGTTAGTAAGTTGTGGTCCAATCAATGGCCTTCTTTTTCTCACCAATTGCATAGACACGTCTTTTAGCGGTATTTTTTTTTTTTAATTCGAGGAGTGGTATCTTTTGCCTTAATCTGAAAGAACAGTGGGCCCCAGATATCAACAACCAGAAAAACATGGGTCTAAACCAACAAAAACATTTTTAAAAGCTAATTACAGAGTAATTCCCCCAGCAGCCTCTTAACAAAATATTGCTCTTCTCTGTACTTGTTATAGCTGATTATTGATTTAATTCCTAACTGTGAGCCAATTCAAGTTAAGCTATGCTCTTTGCTGGTTTCACCCATTCCCTTGCTCTTTATTTGAATTTGGCTTCACAGTATAGTCAAATATAATACACAGATTTGATGAAAGCTGACAGCTAGTAAATCAAATATTATTTTGCTAGTAAACGATAGGCCAGCTCAAACTACTTTAAACTCTTTTTCCCATGGGATGAATTATTTGAACTGGCTGGAGTTTAAGTCAACAGTGTGCAAACTGATTTAGTCAAATGGTTATGAAGAAAGGCCTGACGCCACCAATGAGAACTTTGATCATCATCTATGGCAAATTAGATTTTTTGGGAACTGGACGTCCTTCAAAACAATTGGCTCTTAT
>NW_015388776.1:93222-95001 GCF_001527695.2 Protobothrops mucrosquamatus
TCCCACCACTCCCATCTCTTTATTTCATGAGAAGTGGGGAGCGTTATATCTGAGACACTTTCTCAAATTACAAGTCTACTCCAGGCTTAGGTTTCTTTTATCTGACTGTTGCCTCGATGGCAGCTCTTCCTCCTGTTCAAGGTTACTTTCTGCCCATTTCACTGCTAGATGGTAGCATCCTGCCTCTAGGGAAAAAAAATTAGCTCTTTTCTAACATTATTGGTCATATAAATTTTTGCAGCTCAGATGTAGTAGGTCTAACTTATTGACCACAGCAGCTTTCTCCAATCTGGTGCCTTCCGAATCTATTAGGAATAGAACATTTCATTTCCTAGCTAACATGGGATGGGACTAGCTAACATGGGACTACCTGTATTGGGATGAGTGCCTCTTTGAGGGAGATGGGTGACTCAGAAATATGATAGATAAATAGATAATAGATAGATAGATAGATAGATAGATAGATAGATAGATAGATAGGTAGGTAGGTAGGTAGGTAGGTAGGTAGGTAGGTAGGTAGATAGATAGATAGATAGATAGATAGATAGATAGATAGATAGATAGATAGATAGATAGATAGATAGATAGATAGATAGATAGATAGATAGATAGATAGATAGATAGACGGACGGACGGACGGACGGACGGACGGACGGACGGACGGACGGACGGACGGACAGACAGATATAGATATTGAGGATAGAGGTAAGATAGATAGATGATAGATAGATAGATAGATAGATAGATAGATAGATAGATAGATAGATAGATAGATAGATAGATAGATAGATAGATAGATAGATAGATAGATAGATAGATATAAAGAGGGAGAGAGAGAGAGAGATGATAGACAGACTGATAGATAAAATGAGATTGGCCACTTCAACACCAGAGTAAATGTACTATTATTGTAATTGTTATTATATAATTAAAACAAAATTCAGTATTGTGTTTAAATAAGCAAGCTGTTCTTTACAAAGAACAAACACTTGCCTCAAGAAATCAACAATCAATTTTTTTTCCAAGACAAAGAGGAAAAAGAGATGCAAGCAAGGTTATACAAGAAATAGTTTTCCAATTTGGATAAACTTAAACCAAATTGAATGATTAGCACAAAAAGCTTCAGGGGCAGGAACAAAGAGCTGTAAAAGTTTAATTATAACATAACTGTCAAGGGGCCCTTTCTTTCCAATATCTGACATCTGTTGAATGAATTGTCCAAAATTCTAAGAAGTTACATAAAATAACAGATTTGTGTTGTTTGTTTTAAAATCAGTGGCCAATTTATCGTAATTTGTTATGAAATTTTCCAGGAATTCAGCAGTTGTATCTAGCCATGTAAAAGTACCCCTCATAGCTCCTTCACTTGGCCAGGATTAATACATACATACATACATACATACATACATACATACATACATACATACATACATACATACATACATACATACATACATACATATTGCCCATGTATCATATATTTCTAAATTTGATAATTAAATAAAAAATACATTCTATGTAACTTCCACCCTTGTAAAACCATCCTTTTTTTTAATCTATGTCCACATATGGCTTCATATTTTCCTTTTGGCTCTGAAGGAAGGAAGGAAGGAAGGAAGGAAGGAAGGAAGGAAGGAAGGAAGGAAGGGAGAGAGGGAGAGAGGGAGGAAGGAAGGAAGGAAGGAGGAAGGAAAGAAGGAAAGAAAAAAAGAAGAAAGAAAGAAAGGAAGGAAGGAAGGAAGGAAATGGGAGAGGGAGGGAGGGAGGGAGGGAGGGAGG
>NW_015388776.1:96221-102277 GCF_001527695.2 Protobothrops mucrosquamatus
TCTCTCTCTCTCTCTCTCTCTCTCTCTCTCTCTCTCTCTCTCTCTCTCTCTTTTCTAATTGCTGAATCGACTATTAATTCCACTCTTCGGGTGTCACGTAACGGTGTAATTGGCCATAACGAAATCTCAGCCCAAATGAAGCCACACTACATTAGCGAACACAAAGAAACAAATAGTTAAAATAAGCAGAACTAGAAAAATTCATTGCTGGCCTAATTAAGGATAAAAGAATCGCCTGATATCAACTTTGAGAATCAAACTTTGGGTTATACTTTAAAACTATCCAGTGCCTGAAAGGTAATGCTTGGATTTGTTTTCCTGGTTAAAAATTTATCTTGAGTTATAAAGGCAAGTTATGAGATGGACACACCTTCCTTTCCCAAATTGTTATTGTTTTGGAGTTCACGACTACGAATATTTACCTTGATCCATCCAAATCAGAAGCCCTTTTTACTAACAACCGGCCCTTTACAAGACTGCCATGTAAAACAACAGTAACGCAGGCAGTCCTCAATTTACAACAGTTCTATTTAGTGACCGTTCGAAGTTACAACGGCACTGAAAAAAAGTGACTTGTGACCGTTTTTCACACTTACGACCGTTGCGGCATCCCCGTGGTCATGTGATTTACATTCGGATGCTTGACAACCGACTCACATTTATGACGGTTGCAGTGTCACGTGACCCAGGGACACCGCAACGGTCGTAAATGTGAGTCAGTTGCCAGGCGTCTGAATTTTGATCACCTGACCAGGGGGATGCTGCAATGGTGGTTAAGTGTGACACAACCAACACCAACTCGGAGTGCACTAAGGACCTCACAAAACTACAATCCCTTTTTTTTTTTTAAAACCGTCTGCCTGCTTTAACAAAGGATAGTAGACCAAGTGGGCACCTTTCGGAAGTCATGATGTCTCTCTCCTTTGCCAATTCTTGATCGACTTTCAAGGCCAAATCTGCAGAGTCTGCGTTCCAGAAAAAAACTAGACAGCCTAGACAGTGTTTCTCAACCTTGACCATTTTAAGGCATGTGGACTTCAACTCCCAGAATTCCACAGCCAGCATTGCTGGCTGTGGAATTCTGGGAGGTGAAGTCCACATGCCTTAAAATAGTCAAGGTTGAGAAACACTGGCCCCTAGCACCATTTTAATGAAACTTGTAACTGGTTCCTTAACGAGAAACTGCAAAAACAGTTTCGCCCCTTTTTTCTGATTCTAATTTAGAGCAATGTTTCCCAGCCTTGGCGACTTTAACCAGGCTGGCTAGGGAATTCTGGGAGTTGAAGTCCATACGTTGTAAAGTTGCCAAGGTTGTTTTACAGAGAAGTGCTTGAGCAAGCAGCGAAGGAATTGTATACACGACCGCTTTACCGGTCTGGCTGTGCGTGCTTATGTGCATTGACAAGATGCATATTTCTTGAGTAACATCACGGAGGGAAAAGAAAAATGCATTTACAGGCCAAGGTTCCAGCCATCTATTTTAGGATTGGCAAGCCCTTATCTGAATAGAGCTTAAACGGTTATTCATGTTTTAATAAATATACAGTGAAATTTCGAATGATTTCATTTCCAAGAGAGCGGAGGCCTTCTACTAACGTCTACTAACACTCTGGATTTTCTCTTGTCTTTTTCAAGTTCTCACTAACAAATATTATTTCATCTCTTGTGTTTCTGCCACACTATGGCTGCAAAAAAAAAAAAAAACTTTCCTATTTTATCCCAATGGCTAGACTTCAAGTCTAGACTCCATCTTTAGGCTACCTGGATATTAACATTAAAAGCAAAGTTAGAAAAGACAGGAGTGGCTACTCCTGCCAGCTAGAAACCAGGAGAGGGTGAGTTCTAGTATGGCCTTAGGCCTGGAAGCCGGTTGGGTGACTTTCAGCCAATCACTAGAAGACGGTGAGTTCTAGTCTCACCTTAGCCATGAAAGCCGGTTGGGTGAATTTGGGCCAATCTGTCAGGTGCGAAATATTAGGACCAATGTTAATTTCCAGTTAAGCTGATTTATTGCTCATGCTTAGGCACAAGAATCTAGTCAAGTAATGATCAGCATTAAGTACCACTACATTAAACTCGAACAGAATTCAAGAGGGGTTAGATTTAGACACCTTGAGGGGACTTGTAAGGATTTTTAAAAAGCCAACACAGTTCTAGGCTGCATTAAGAGAGGGATAGAATCAAGATCACGTGAAGTGCTAGTATCACTTTACAATGCCTTGGTAAGGCCACACTGCATCCACTTTTGGTCACCACGATGTAAAAAAGATGTTGAGACTCTAGAAAGAGTGCAGAGAAGAGCAACAAAGATGATCAGGGGACTGGAGGCTAAAACATACAAAGAACAGCTATGTCTAGTTTAATGACAAGAAGGACTGGGGTGACATGATAGCAGCGTTCTAATATTTGAGGGGCTGCCACAAGGAAAAGAGGGACATTCTATTCTCCAAAGCACCAGAAGGCAGGACAAGAAGCAATAGATGGAAACTAACCAAAGAGAGAAGCAACCTGGAATAAAGAGAAACTTCCTCACCGTTAGAACAATTAACCAGTGGAACAACCTGTCTCCAGAAGTTGTGAATGCTCCAACACTGGAAGTTTTTTAGAAGAGATTTGGACAACCATTTGTCTGAAACGGCATAGGGTTTCCTGCCTGAGTAGGGGGTTGGACTAGAAGACCTCCAAGGTCCCTTCCTACTCTGTTATTCTGTTATAAAACAAGAGCAAAATAATTCCTTTACTTGTCTACTCTTGGTTTTTTTCCCCCCCGCAACTGGATATAGTATTTCTAAGTTTACATTTTGCGAGCTATCTAAATGCAATCTGCAAATACGTCACTCATTCCAAGAACTCTGTATATAAAGTCTGGTAGCCAGTTGACCTAATGTTGTTCCTTAAAATAATGTTTTCGTTTACACAGACGTGTTGTTATTCCTAAAGCTCTCCACTTCAAGTACCCCAAGAAGTGAAAGTCATTTCAAGAAAACATTTTTCTGGCAAAGAAAGGAAGCTGCTTTAATTGGGTAACTGGAGCTGCTGGTGCGTAGCCATGAAAGGACACAGCATTAATAAATATGTGCAAAATACTTGAACAAAAGGCTACAAAATGTATGCAGTTAGAAGAAACAGTGGAAATAATTGTTTTGCTTTAATGAGCTTAAGCATTCTCCTCTACTTACCCTTTGACCCCGCTATTCATTTGGGATAAGCATATTTGCAAGCTAAGTGAATTTTTTTACACCATTTCTGCTGAGAATATTAAAAAAAAAACATTTCCTATTTTCATGCATTGTATTTTAAAATCTGCAGACCGATAAGGAAATGACGTAGAATAAATATAAAACAATACTCTCGTTTGCATCTAACACGGAACCAGAATTTAAACTCTGCCATCCAGTAATCCTTACACAAAAGTCGTATCAAGTACTCACTTAGCATCTTTCCCATATTTGGTACAATTACAAGAAAAAAAAACCCCATCAAATCGAAAGTTACGCTACCAAATTGGTGGGGGGGAGGAAATCAATTAAAAGAAAGATACTATGAATGGTATAAATTTCACAGAATACTATCTAAAGTTGCCCGAGTTGAGAAGATTTGTCTACTGAATATGGCCAGGAGAAATGGTAAAGAATTTCATTCTTTTTTTTTTTTTTTGAGGGAGAAAGGAAATGCAAGATGCTTCTTTGCGAATAGGATTTCAAGCGCTTGAGAATTTAAAAACTGAAGATTGATGAATGTTACCTCCCCATTCATTCTAGATCCACGCTGATCTAGAACAGGCAGTCATACAATACACTAGAAGAATGAAGAGAAGGATGAGGGGGGACATGACAGCAGTATTCCAATATCTCAGGGGCTGCCACAAAGAAGAGGGAGTCAAGCTATTCTCCAAGGCACCAGAGGGCAGGACAAGAAGCAACGGGTGGAAAGCACGGAGAGAAGCAACCTAGAACTAAGGAGAAACTTCCTGACAGTTAGAACAATTAACCAGTGGAACAACCTGCCTCCAGAAGCGGTGAATGCTCCAACACTGGAAGTTTTTAAGAAGAGACTGGACAGCCATTTGTCCAAAATGGTGTAGGGTTTCCTGCCTGAGCAGGGGGTTGGACTAGATGACCTCCAAGGTCCCTTCNTCCCACCACTCCCATCTCTTTATTTCATGAGAAGTGGGGAGCGTTATATCTGAGACACTTTCTCAAATTACAAGTCTACTCCAGGCTTAGGTTTCTTTTATCTGACTGTTGCCTCGATGGCAGCTCTTCCTCCTGTTCAAGGTTACTTTCTGCCCATTTCACTGCTAGATGGTAGCATCCTGCCTCTAGGGAAAAAAAAATTAGCTCTTTTCTAACATTATTGGTCATATAAATTTTTGCAGCTCAGATGTAGTAGGTCTAACTTATTGACCACAGCAGCTTTCTCCAATCTGGTGCCTTCCGAATCTATTAGGAATAGAACATTTCATTTCCTAGCTAACATGGGATGGGACTAGCTAACATGGGACTACCTGTATTGGGATGAGTGCCTCTTTGAGGGAGATGGGTGACTCAGAAATATGATAGATAAATAGATAATAGATAGATAGATAGATAGATAGATAGATAGATAGATAGATAGATAGATAGATAGATAGATAGATAGATAGATAGATAGATAGATAGATAGATGATAGATGGACGGACGGACGGACGGACGGACGGACGGACGGACGGACGGACGGACAGACAGACAGACAGATATAGATATTGAGGATAGAGGTAAGATAGATAGATAGCTAGATAGCTAGATAGCTAGATAGCTAGATAGCTAGATAGCTAGATAGATAGATAGATAGATAGATAGATAGATAGATAGATAGATAGATAGATAGATAGATAGATAGATAGATAGATAGATAGATATAAAGAGGGGGAGAGAGAGAGAGAGATGATAGACAGACTGATAGATAAAATGAGATTGGCCACTTCAACACCAAAGTAAATGTACTATTATTGTAATTGTTATTATATAATTAAAACAAAATTCAGTATTGTGTTTAAATAAGCAAGCTGTTCTTTACAAAGAACAAACACTTGCCTCAAGAAATCAACAATCAATTTTTTTTCCAAGACAAAGAGGAAAAAGAGATGCAAGCAAGGTTATACAAGAAATAGTTTTCCAATTTGGATAAACTTAAACCAAATTGAATGATTAGCACAAAAAGCTTCAGAGGCAGGAACAAAGAGCTGTAAAAGTTTAATTATAACATAACTGTCAAGGGGCCCTTTCTTTCCAATATCTGACATCTGTTGAATGAATGGTCCAAAATTCTAAGAAGTTACATAAAATAACAGATTTGTGCTGTTTGTTTTAAAATCAGTGGCCAATTTATCGTAATTTGTTATGAAATTTTCCAGGAATTCAGCGGTTGTATCTAGCCATGTAAAAGTACCCCTCATAGCTCCTTCACTTGGCCAGGATTAATACATACATACATACATACATACATACATACATACATACATACATATTGCCCATGTACCATGTATTTCTAAATTTGATAATTAAATAAATAAAAACATTCTATGTAACTTTCCACCCTAGTAAAACCATCCTTTTTTTAAATCTATGTCCACATATGGCTTCATATTTTCCTTTTGGCTCTGAAGGAAGGAAGGAAGGAAGGAAGAGAGGGAGGAAGGAAGGAAGGAAAGAAGGAAAGAAGAAAGAAAGAAAGAAAGAAAGAAAGAAAGAAAGGGAGGGAGAGAGAGAGGGAGGAAAGAAGGAAGGAAGGAAGGAAGGAAGGAAGGAAAGAAGGAAAGAAAGAAAGAAAGAAAGAAAGGAAGGAAGGAAGGAAATGGGAGAGGGAGGGAGGGAGGAAGGAAGGAAGGACAGGAGGAAGGGAGGATTGAATGGAAGGAAGAAAGGAAGGAAGGGAGAGAGGAAGGAAGGAAGGAAAGAAGGAAAGAAAGAAAGAAAGGAAGGAAGGAAATGGGAGAGGGAGGGAGGGAGGAAGGAAGGATGGAAGTACGGGAGGAAGGGAGGATTGAATGGAAGGAAGAAAGGAAGGAAGGAAG
>NW_015388776.1:106135-125151 GCF_001527695.2 Protobothrops mucrosquamatus
AACTAAGGAGAAACTTCCTGACAGTTAGAACAATTAACCAGTGGAACAACCTGCCTCCAGAAGCGGTGAATGCTCCAACACTGGAAGTTTTTAAGAAGAGACTGGACAGCCATTTGTCCAAAATGGTGTAGGGTTTCCTGCCTGAGCAGGGGGTTGGACTAGATGACCTCCAAGGTCCCTTCCAACTTTATTATTATTAAGAGAACTCATCTTTGGACTTAGAGAGGAGATAAACACATTTTCTCAATGGTGGTATACCCATTTTATGGGATATGCTCATCTCAGAAGTATATGTAGGTTAAAGCCATTTTGTTTCAGTATTGCATTTGGCTCCTGCTTCCCCAGTTTAATTTACTGGGGGCTTATAATGCTTATCTGGTTATTGATAAATCTGTTTAAGCTCTTTGCCCTGGGTTTCTGCATCTTGTCTTTTGAGTTTGCTGTACCCCAGCCAGAACCTAAGAGAAACGGGATGGCCTATAAAATATTGTAAAATAAATAAATAAATGAACCGTGCTCAGAGCCAAGGGCAAGATGCAAATACAGCTGAACTGACTGGAAACAGTGACTACAGTGTGATCAAATTTAATTTAGATGTAAGTGGAAAATTGCCAAAGAGGTAAAATGCTAAACTGATACCGTTGAAGGAAGAGCCGCAGTGAGGATCTGGGGTAATGTTTCAGAGAGATGGGGGGGAAGGCGGGAAAAAAAACCCACCTTGTGAATATTCACTTTTCAACACTGTAACTGCTGAGGGACTTAAATATTATAAAAAATATAAGGGAGAAGCAAAACATGTCATTGGATTACAAAGAACTATTTATTTGTTTGTTTTAATAACCAACCAAAAGAACCTCAAACAAAAAAAAGGGGGGGAATTATAAAGAGAGTCGTTTTGGTCTAGAGGTTAAGGCACCAGGCTAAAAACCAGGAGTCTGTGAGTTCTAGTCCCTCCTTAGGCATGGAAGCCAGAAGGATGACTTTGGGCCAATCAATCTCTCTCAGCTGAACTCACCTGACAGAGCTGCTGTGATGAAAATAGGAAGAGGAAGTATTATTAGGTATATTTGCTGCCTTGGAAGGAAGGAAGGAAGGAAGGAAGGAAGGAAGGAAGGAAGGAAGGAAGGAAGGAAGGAAGATAGAGGGAAGGAAGATAAGAAGGAAAGAGGGAAGGAAGGAAAGAGGGAAGGAAGGAAGGAAAGAGGGAAGGAAGGAAGGAAAGAAGGAAGGAAGGAAAGAGGGAAGGAAGGAAAGAGGGAAGGAAAGAAGGAAGGAAGGAAGGAAAGAGAGAAGGAAGGAAGGAAAGAGAGAAGGAAGGAAGGAAGGAAGGAGAGAAGGAAGGAAGGAAAGAGGGAAGGAAGGAAAGAGGGAAGGAAGGAAAGAGGGAAGGAAAGAAGGAAGGAAGAAAGGAAGGAAAGAGAGAAGGAAGGAAGGAAAGAGGGAAGGAAGGAAAGAGAAAAGGAAAGAAGGAAGGAAGGAAAGAGAGAAGGAAGGAAGGAAAGAGGGAAGGAAGGAAGGAAAGAGGGAAGGAAGGAAGGAAAGAAGGAAGGAAGGAAGAAAAGATGGAAGGAAGGAAGGAAGGAAGGAAGGAAGGAAGGAAGGCACAACCCAAATTATTTCTTAAAAACACACACATACACACACACACACACGGCTTCCTTCTAAGAAAGCGTGGGTGGGAGGGGAGGCAGGGAAAGACAGACCCCCTCATACACAGAGAAAAGACAAATGAACCCATGGCCAAAGCTTCTGAGAAAGATAAGTAATTGTACCTGTTGCAAAAATGACTTCACTGTCTACCGTATAAAATTCCAAATCCGTAAGCGATGTAGCACACAGATGCACCCCACCACACAGTAAGAAAAGACGGCCAGTGATATTTTGAACATTTCATCATCGCCGACTACGCAAGCAAAGTGTCAGTCCCGATCTTTTCTTCCCTTACAGTCCCACCACTTGAATACCAATCGTATTAAACTCTAGCTCCGAATCTATCCACAATATACCGCATTCCAGATGCCGTACCAGCTGGGAACGGACCCCTTAGGCCATCTTTGCATGATCCCTTCGTCACTTTTCAGTTTGGACCAGGCAGCCATCCAAAAATGTGTGGGAATGTGTTAAAAACAGATGTCAGGACTAATGGTGTCCTTTTTTTTTTTCTTCTCCAGAATGGTAAGAAATACAGAAAATGTTCAATACGTCGTTCAATACTTCTTTTTTAAAAGCCGTGTTGTCAAGAAAATATATGTTAATTTTTAATTGAATCATAACACGCTAAATTCTAGCCCCGTTGCTTGGTCCTGCAAGTTGGCGTCCCTCAACTTAGGCACAGATTTTTCAAATTAAGTCAACACCACCCTGGCATTTCTGATGTTTTCGGGGAGCTTGAAAAAAAGAGTTTTATGGCTTTCAACTTGTATTTTTAGCTGCCTTGCTGTTAACTGGAGAGACACTGGAGCTATCTATTTGGCAAAGATCAACGTGCTCCCCTGTTTCTTTGGCAGCTCTCACAGCCTTCTACTGTGTTTCATGGAAAAAAAGGAGGCCCAATGCATCCAATCATCTAAGGTGATGAATAACCTCAAATGTCAGCAGGTTCCAGCAAAGAGGCAGCAAAAAAAGGGGGGGCTTTAATGGAGTCTTAATCGTAACACACAGTTGCGTATTATCCTCTCAATGCTACAGTCAATGGGATTTCTACTCTTCATTCTAAGATATACACATGTGCTGAAAAACGGTCATCCTGTAAATCAAAAGATGAACAGGGGACTGGAGGCTAAAACATATGAGGAACGGTTGCTGGAATTGGGTATGTCTAGTTTAACGAAGAGAAGGACAAGGGGGGACATGATAGCAGTGTTCCAACATCTCAGGGGCTGCCCCAAAGAAGAGGGAGTCAAGCTATTCTCCAAAGCGCCTGAAGGCAGGACAAGAAGCAACGGATGGAAACTCGTCAAGGAGAGAAGCAGCCTAGAACTAAGGAGAAACTTCCTTACAGTTAGAACAATTAACCAGTGGAACAACTTGCCTCTAGAAGCGGTGAATGCTCCAACACTGGAGGTTTTTAAGAAGAAACTGGACAGCCATTTGTCCGAAATGGTATAGGGTTTCCTGCCTGAGCAGGGGGTTGGACTAGATGACCTCCAAGGTCCCTTCCAACTTTATCATCATTATTAGCATCATCTCTTTAAAGTAGCACATCTACTCTGAAGTTCAGAAGGAGGGGAAATGTTTAGGCCAGTGGTGGCGAACCTATGGCACGGGTGCCAGAGGCGGCACTCGGAGCCCTCTCTGTGGGCACACGTGCCGTTGCCCCAGCCTTGCCTCCCCCCACGACCCCCTCCTCTCCAGCAGCCCCCCTGAAGGAGAGTCGCCCTCGAGCGTGGCCCACATGGAGCAGCGCAGCCAAGGACATGGCAGCCAGGCAGCGTAGACAAGACTCTGTCCTCACACCCCATCATGCAGTTGATGCTGCAGGGCGCGGGCAAAGGGTGTGGCTGCCATAGTGCTGTTGGGCTGCCTGGGTGATCTGCCGTGGGCCCTGGAAGCGGTGAGTGGTCCTGTGGGCAGGCGGGGCAGGGGATGGGGGGGCAGAGCGGGGGCGGAGGCAGTTTTTGGGCACTCGATCTCTAAAAGGTTCACCATCACTGGTTTAGGCAATTGCTCTAGTCATTGGAAAACCCTGTGTCTAGGCTATCTGGGATGAGCCATTCGCATTCTAGAATAAAGGTTTAAAGACCTTTTTCTAATTTAAGCATGTGTCAGGTATGAAGTATTCAGCTTACGTGAATCTAATTTAAGAAAGGTATGTTTTAGTCTCAAGAGTCAAGAGATCGGCTCTAACCGATGAATTCAGAAAAAGATGTTCCAAGTGTTTTCAATTTTCTAAAATCCATGTGGCCTGTTTAAACATGGAATGACCTTACCGTGTGCTCGCCTGCAGCAAAAAGCAAATCAAATTAGAAAGCTAGAGAGAAAAAGGGGGTTTCAGCTTAATAATTTGTTACAAGAAATCCCACACTGTATTAATGCAATATTGGGGTCATTTGCCACGAGACTGACACTGTCACTTTAAAGGATGCCCTAAGCGTCTAATCAGATTCCAAAACTTAAGGATTGCCACATGCTCGCATTGTTATGCCCGTCCATCAATTAAATTTCTTTCGGTATTTTATTATTTCAAATGCTCTTGTGAAGGTGTGCTTCTGAAATATTTGTTTATTAAGTTTATTAAATTATTGAAATATGTTCACGGTCATCCAAGGTTCTAAGCATTTGCCTCAGAACTCTGCCAAATATAAACTAGCAGTCAGGAAGAAAGACAATGAGGAAAAAGACAGATAGAAGCAGAGATGCAGAAAGGTATAAAGGAAAGGAAAGGAAAGGAAAGGAAAGGAAAGGAAAGGAAAGGAAAGGAAAGGAAAGGAAAGGAAAGGAAAGGAAAGGAAAGGAAAGGAAAGGAAAGGAAAGGAAAGGAAAGGAAAGATATGTACCAAGAATGATTTCCAAAGACTTCTTCCTAGAATATAAGAAACACTTACATTCAGCTCTTAATTTAGTAGTATAATATAGTGTGCATTCCCCCCCAAAAAAGAAATTCCAAACAGCAGGTCAGTGTTAACAGTATTAATCTGTTTTTCCCTTCCTTCACTCCTGCTTCCATCAAGCAGTTCAAGCCACTGTTCATTCACAATTAATTCTGATGCCTGTTTAATTAAGTTTCTACAACATTAGGAAAGAACGCCAGCATAAAATCACCCAACGGATTCCACCACATTCCCAACTCAAAGAATGAATGGAAGAAGCCCTATTTAAACTTCATATCTTGTCTCCACTGAAAGGCCGATGTGGTGTATAACAAATGCCCTGTGTTATTCTCCACCGAACTCAGAACAGAAAATGTCATTATGGAATCAGTACAAGAATAAAGGAGGCTGGTGTTTTTTTTTTCTCTATGGCCACCAACATTTTCCTTTGCTAGTCAAAAAACAGAAATCGAAAATCAGTTCCTTGCCAGAAAGCGAAAATCAATTCCTTGTCGGACTAAGACTATTTCAGAAAAATTAGATAATGAATTTTATATCTTAAGATCTCTCTTTAGAGCCAAAATAAACTGTAACATCAGAAGCCTAGTTTTTCTGCAAAGGGGTTTTTTTTCCTTTTAATTCCACTAACTATGCAGGAAAAAAATGATTAAAAGTGACAGGGTTCTTACGTAATATTTGAAACGAGAACAGACTTAAAGCTGCTTTCACCCTTTATTCAGTAACTTCATTTGCTGTGGTTACAATAACGCATCTTCCCAAAAACTCCTGTACCCTACAGGGAACAGACACAAACTTTCAAACATGTAATGGACACCTGTTGAGGATCTCAGCGCCATCAGGGCTCTCTTGGTGCATGCCCTGAGGTTATTTGGGAACATGTGTCTGTCTTTCACTTTTTCAAGAAAAACCATAGTTATACGTGACCAAGATGGAGAAGCACGGGGGCTCACGAGATTAAAACACTGAGCTGCCAATCAGTAGGCTTGCGTTTGAGACCCGTTGCTGCTGGTGGTGGGGTGAGCTCCTGTCACAAGCTCCAGCTCCTGCTGATCCAGCAGTTTGAAAGCAGGCAGTAGATTAATGGGTACCACTTGGGTGGGCAACTTCATGGGGGCATGAAAGGGGCCCCCAACTGGGCATCCCCCGAGCAACGGTGAAATCACCAGCAAATTGTTCCACCGTGGAAGCACGTCAGTACTTCTGACACACACACAAAAATGACCAAGATAAATTGCTGCACAAAATTGTGAAGGGCCTCTGAAGTTGCCAGCCAGAGTTGATCTGCAGAGGAAGATTTGGTGGCCCATGTATTATTATGTATTATTGACATAATATCTTTTCCTGATCCATTTATTTTTTTTAATGGGTTGCATTTTTTTTAGAGTTTGGGACAGGTTTAAGAGCAGGATTTCGCATTGTGAGAATCGTAACGCCTTTCTCCAAAAAGAGCCCTGATTCGGCCCACGGTTGGGTCATATCCCTCAAGTTCACAACAGTGGTACAGTTAAAATCCAGGCATTTTTTGAAAAGCAGACAGTGGAAAGGAAAAAGATGGAGACTTGGCTCTCTGACCCCTCCCATCTAGACTTGTTACCTTCTAGGTCCTCTTCTCAAATCATCCAAGAGGCATCTTGAGTCATTCCTAGTATCTCCCATTCATAACTGGGAAGCGTGCCACCAAGCAGCCAATTTTGGCGGTGAAACCAGCTGTTTGTCAGCAGGAGAGACAAAATTCCTGCTGGCTCAGAACGCCATCTTGGGGATGGGTCAAGATGCTCCTGTTGTGAGGCACAACGCACAGAATACCTAAAGAAACCCAGCCATCTACTTTTCCTTCTATGCCAGCCTCCAATTTGCATGTGGTTCCAAAAGCCCAGATTTGAAACAAATTTGCCTGCTCCCAATGAAGCATTTTTCATGCTGGCGATGGCTGATTCTACTTGCACAGTTTACACTATAAACCGGTCCTGTTCTTAGCTAAGTGTGCAAGTAGATCCAGCCATCACCAACATGAGTGCTTTAGCTTCAAAACTTTTCTTTTGCTTCCATCACTCCTGTGTGGGCGAGTCACACTGCCCACAAGTGGTTAGCCAAGTAGGAAACTCACCTCACACATAAAGTTACTAAAAAAGTAAAAGAAAGAAAGAAAGAAAGAAAGAAAGAAAGAAAGGGAGGGAGGGAGGGAGGGAGGGGGGAGAGAGAGAGAGAGAAAAAAAAGGGAGGGAGGGAGAGAGAGAGAGGGAGAGAGAGAGAAAAAAAAAGAAAGAAAGAAAGAAAGGAAGGAAGGAAGGAAGGAAGGAAGGAAGGAAGGAAGGAAGGAAGGAAGGAAGGAAGGAAGGAAGGAAGGGGAGAGAGAGAAAGAAGGAAGGAAGGGAGGGAGGGTGAAAGAAAGAAAGAAAGAAAGAAAGAAAGAAAGAAAGAAAGAAAGAAAGAAAGAAAGAAAGAAAGAAAGAAAGAAAGAAAGAAAGAAAGAGCTCTGATTTTTCAAGAAAAACATCAGGGCTTGATTTATGTTACAGTGCCTATGACATAAGACTGACTTAGAAGCCCAGTTTTTTCTGGCCCTCGTATTCCACCAGCACTGCCAACAAATCAAAACCACATTGCAACCGATTAAAGAACTAATCTTTTCTATTCATCTGTCCATATCGTTTTTAACATTTTTGTCATAGTGTAAAGCAAATAAGTAGATTTTAAAACAAAACAAAAACAGCATTAGGAGACAGGAAGAGCCACTTAAAAATTACTTCCATTTATATTTACATACTCCAGATTAAGAATTGGGAAAAAAAAAAAAAACCCACAATCCTAACTTGAAAAGTAGCACATCCTTCCGTTGTCTAACAAAAATCCTACAAATGCATCTTTTTAAATTGCTTTGTATTCTTCTTAGTTCAAAGACAGGATATAAATCATCAACAAAAATGAGAATAAAACCAATAGTGCTTTTAAAGGCTTAATGTAAGCTGGATCCTCTCCATTGCTATCATCTTAAAATCAAAGATTTGCACAGGATGGCTATGTATATTTAACTGGAAATCAATTCCACAGTTTTAAATACTTACTGTACACAATATCACAGGCTAAAGTTGCAATTCTACACAAACCTATTTAGAAGTAAACTCAGTTGAGCACAATAATACATCTACATTCAATGAGAATAGATCTGCATAGACTAATACTTTCTGTTATTAAACATTTTACGTTGACTGTTAGTGGGTCTTTTGATGCAAACGGTTCATTTAGTGACCGAAGTTACAATGACACTGAAAAAAATGACTTATGACTGTTTTTCACAATTACAACTGTTGCAACACCTCCCACCCCCCACCTTTAGTGAAATGCTAAACTTCCAACACCTTTTTGATCCTTAAAGTTGCCCGATACTTTTCATCCAGTCTCTGTTGCTTAGGTCCTTTAAATTGAAAGGGTTGCAAAGATATGAGGGGGTTGTTGTTGTTGTTAGTTGTGAAGTCGTGCCAGACACATCGCGACCCCATGGACAACGTTCCTCCAGGCCTTCCTGTCCTCTACCATCTTCTGGAGTCCATTTAAGCTCGCACCTACTGCTTCAGTGACTCCATCCAGCCACCTCATTCTCCGTCGTCCCCTTCTTCTCTTGCCCTCAATCTTTCCCAGCATCAGGCTCTTCTCCAGTGAGTCCTTCCTTCTCATTAGGTGGCCAAAGTACTTGAGTTTCAACTTCAGGATCTGGCCTTCTAAGGAGCAGTCGGGGTTGATCTCCTCTAGGACTGACCGGTTTGATCGCCTTGCAGTCCAGGGGACTCGCAGGAGTCTTCTCCAGCACCATGGTTCAAAGGCCTCAATTCTTTGGCGCTCAGCCTTTCTTATGGTCCAACTTTCACAGTGATGCATTGCAACTGGGAAAACCATGGCCTTGACTATATGCACTTTTGTTGGTAGGGTGATTTCTCTGCTATATGAGGGGGTACAAAGTCCCAAATGGGGTGCCTTGATGCCATTGCAAGAAGGGATGGGAAAGCTTCAAAGACAAAGTGAATCAGAGTCAAGGAGCAGAAGAAAGCTAGATATGAAATGGGATTTCTCCCAAAAGCTGAAAGCTGACTTTGAAGAATTAAGGAGATAAGTCGTAAAGAAAAATGGGTCAGATGTGAAGGGTAGAAGAAAGATGCTGGAGATAAACTAATGAAAGCACGGTCAGTTGATTTTATTACTGAAAAACCGGAGAAAGTCCTGAGAAAAAAAAGAGACAAGGGAATGAAGGATGGATCCGAAAATGAAAGACGGAGAAAAGAGAACCGGGGAGAAACACTTCTTGGCCCAAACAGTAATACAGTTTTGATGTAATGCATTAAAAACTGTGGGAAGAACTCGGAGAATCCGTGCACCTTCCCCATTAAATGGGTGCTCCCCATCCAACTTTCCCATACAGATAATCAGAGCTGTCAACTGCCAGGAAACTGCTTATCTGCAGAGATAGGAAGAAAATAACACGAAGGACCAAACTTGGAAAATGAGTGAGCATTCTCACTTGTCTTGCTACAGGATCTTTCTCCACCCTACTCGGAACTTCTCATTCGTTGCTGTTTCTTTTCAAAAAGAAATAAATTGTACATTCATCCAGCCTTTCATCTTCCAAACTCTTTAGCGCCCAGAGCCAAAGTGACTAAGAATCAGGGACGATGGGAGCTGAAATCTAACACAGCTGGATGGTATCAAGCTGGGAGAGGCTGTCCCAGATCTTAGTTACGAAAAAAAACAACCAAGGAGATGACCATATTTGTCCCATAATCTTACTCATGTCCACTGTTGGTGGTCTATCATCTGGAATGATTTTATTACTTGGAAGCAGTTACCTTGAATGTTGGGGGAAAAAACAACAGTATGAAAGTAATCCAGAACTACTAATATTTGGTGGAAAAAATAACTGGTGTTTTTTTTTTCTTGAGCAACTTAGAAAGACAGAAGCAAAAATAAAAAATATGATGTTTCAAGGAAAGGCAATGCCCATTACTTATAGCAAAGTGTAGATAATCTCTTAAACTGTCCACTAGCCAACTAAACATACTGTATGGATAGTCCTTAGGATTATCCACGATAAGCAGGAAGATTATTTTGGGTTCAATCAGGGCTAAGCATTTTGTCTAAGTGACAAAATGCTCAAATACCACACGGGGAAATCTATTTGGGGACAATTTCAACTACAGCGATTTGTCAGAATTTTAGCCACTATTGTATTTTATGTTGTTTAATATGTATAAATTCCAGTAATTGTGTGTAAATGATGGAGCATGGTTTTTGGGTGCCAAATACAAACTGGTCCAAAATGAACGAAGTAAGCTTTCAAGCCAAGAACTGAAACACATTTCTTAGTAAATATTCAAGCATAGCTAGCACACTCTATGAATAATAGTACTTTAATAAAATTAGAAATATATTAACCGCTATAGTGCAAGTATGAAACAGGGACTGTAGAGATACTTCGGGAGCAAATCAATGTCCTTTTTTTCTCCCGGCTATTGAATAATATATGGATATGTGGAATTGCAAGGTTTTTCATCTGCTATACCTACAAGGTTGCATTTAAAGAGCTTCATACAGCTGAATATAATGAACTATGAGTGCAGAATATGAATCCACACACAGCATTGCTGCAGTAGAACAGGCTTCGGGTTGTTCCTATTAATATTTTACTTGTCTCTATTTCAAACTAACAGTGAGTCTTTTAAGATACATGTTTGGGAAAAAAAAACATGTAAGCAGCAGTGACATTCGTTTTAAACTGGCTTAAATGCCAGCTCAGCAGCGAATAACCAGATTACATAGATAGAAGTAGTCCTTCGTTCTATCTTCAGAGAAAAATCGTGGTTTGGGATAACATAACTTAATATCGTAGCAGGAAAGAAACAAATATTTGTGTTGCAAAGATAGAAAGCAGCAACCGAAAGCTGGAGAAACCATGTGGGCAGCCAAGGGTAAAGATGAACCCTAAGATCTTCCTTCACTGCAAATCGTGTTTGTTTATTTATTTATTTTGCTTAATTTTATTTTCTCAAGCACCAAGTTTCTCTGGGATAAGGTCACTGGCAAAGTTCACACAACGCCCTACATTTTCACTAAATCAAACCTGACACATTGAAATAAGCCAGTGGAATCCTGAAAAGGTTTTAAGTCCCAGTGATTTTCAGGAGCTCTCCTCTGAATATAAATCAAGGCTTGATTCATACATCAGTCTAACCCACAACTCTGATTTCATTTTGGCCACACACACGCACATACACACAAAGCAATAAGAAATCTTCTCACCTCTTTTACAGATAAGCTACTGGCTACAATTCAAGGTGTTGGCTGCCCCCTTCAAATAATAATAATAATAATAATAATAATAATAATAATAATAATAATAATAATAATAATAATAATAATAATAATAATAATAATAATAATAATAATAATAATAATAATAATAATAATAAAGTTGGAAGGGACCTTGGAGGTCATCGAGTCCAACCCCCTGCTCAGGCAGGAAACCTATACCATTTTGGACAAATGGCTGTCCAGTCTCTTCTTAAAAACTTCCAGTGTTGGAGCACTCACGGCTTCTGGAGGCAAGGAGTTCCACTAGTTAATTGTTCTCACTGTCCAGAAATTCCTCCTTAGTTCTAGGTTGCTTCTCTCCTAGATTAGTTTCCATCCGTTGCTTCTTGTCCTGCTTTCAGGCGCTTTGGAGAACAGCTTGACTCCCTCTTCTTTGGGGCAGCCCCTGAGATATTGGAACACTGCTATCATGTCCCCCTTCGTCCTTCTCTTCGTTAAACCTTCAAGGTTTGGGGCTGGTTGACCTATGGGACCATCTCTGCTCAGACTCTCCTCTTCCTCCCTGGTGATCAGAAGAGGCATGCCCCAAGAGCCATCTGCTAAGATGGGTTGGCTGGTGGAACCAAGGAGGACCTGGGATTTCACGTTGGCATTGAACGGTTGCATCTGAAGGGTGGATTCAAATCTCAACTGACTGGTAGCAAACTAAGACCGGTCCACAGGAAATACCACAGAGAGATGGTGATAGATAGCGGCCTTGACCACTTCTGAAAATTATAATCCTCTGACAGAAGAGAATATTTGTAACTAACCTTGAACTTTGGAGACCTTGGTGCTCTCTGAACCTGGATGTTTTCTTACAGATGTTTCATCACCCAACCAGGTCACATCATTGGTGCACTTGCATGAAACATCTGTCAGGAAACCACCAAGCTCAGAGAGCACCAAAGACCCCACAACTGTAATCTAACATGGCCATCGTTCTCACATATCAAACTATGTCTGAGGGAAAGAATAGCTGCCATGAACAGAGTTTATCTGGAGCCAGGCTGGCTGGGCAGGGGGGAAAGGAAACTATTTACCATTTAACAGATTGGGGGGGGAGGGCTTTACATCTCTGCATTACTCACACTGTGCTACCTCTGTGCTTTAAGTGTCCATGTACAATTCCCATCAATTTCATGCAGAGATCAACGTGTTTGGGGGAGGCCTCGTGTTACAAACGAATGTCCAAAGCCTGTGACACACTTCCCAGGTTAGCTTTAGAACATTTGCCAAGATTAACAGGGGCTCTTATGTGCTATTTTCTTTGCCATTATATCTCTACTCCACATTTAGCGCAATTATCTCTAGCTTCTGGAATACGCATTGCCGGTCTAATTAGAAGAAACATGGTTTGTTATTTTCCAGAGTCCCTGCTTTATCCATTACTAACTCCCTTTGTAATTTCACTGTTTAATAAAGTTCGTGGCGCACAAAATAACCCAGCCCTGCAAAAAAAAAAAAAAAAAAATCAAATAAACATGGAAAGTGATGCATTCCATGGCTAACACATTATGGAGTGTTAGCTGTATTTAGGGATTTCTCTAAGATGGTTTTGTGAATATTACAAATGTTCCATTTTTTAAAAATACAATATGAGAGTTGGTTTGCACGTTTCGATCGCTTGCATGTCACTATGTCTTCTGGAAGGCGATTATAAGAAATCCTTTTGTTAAGTATTTGGTTGACTACCAAAGACAATTTGATCTTCATTTCAAAGGAAACCAATATAATTTCCACTTCCTGAATTAACATGTGTTTGAGAAAACAGTTATTCTTGCCATTCTCTACAATTGGGGGTGAATTTTTGGGGCTTTTAAAAACTTCCCAAATTGTGCCTAAAACACATTATGTTACTGACTTCATCGTCAAAGTATGCAGATCTTTGACTTAACCACAAACGCTCGCAGATCAATGTGGAAATGGAATGGAATGGACTTATGAATGAACACAGGCAAAACTAATCTGAGTCATCTCTCAATAAAAGGACATTTTTATGCCGTAGTTAACACAGAATACAATTCAGTGACATACACAAGTGCATGAGGTTTATGAGCACACACGTTCTCATTTTTCAGTGGGACACGAAAAGGAGAATATCTAACATCTGTTCCCTTCTTTTCTATCTTTGCACCATTTCTTTTCGTAAATTAGATGGCTCAAAGATTAGATTACAATAAAATAGAGCTGGAAGGGACCTTGGAGGTTTTCTAGTCCAGCCCCCTGCTCAAGCAGGAGAACCTATACTATCTCAGACAAGTGGCTGTCTGGTCTCTTCTTAAAAATCTCCAGTGATGGAGCGCCCACGATTTCTGAAGGAAGTTGTTCCACTAGTTAATTGTCCTCACTGTCGGGAATTTTTTCCTTAATTCCAGGTTGTTTCTCTCTTTGATCAGTTTCCAACCATTGTTTCTTGTCCTGCCCTCCGGTGCTTTGGTGAATAATGTGACACCCTGTTCTTTGTGGCAGCCCCTCAAATACTGGAATACTGCTATCATGTCTCCCCTATTTCTTCTTTTCTTTAGACTAGCCAAACCCAAGTCCTGCAGCCGTTCATATGGATTATGTTCCAGGTTCATATATGAACCAGCCCATCACACCAACAAGCAGAGACGTTCCCAACATTGAATAAAAGGATCACCCTCATTTCATATGCAGCAGACTAACCTGATCATCAAAGTGGTAAGTAAGGAACTGCTCTCCTGTGGTGTCTTCTAAAAAACTTCCTTGTGGAGAAAGTACAAATTCGGGCAAGAAATAAGCATCTTGCAACTGTTCTGCTGTTGTCTGGAAAAGAACACAAGACCATCTGTTACAGATTCAAAAGAAAGAAGACAAATACAGTACATTTCTCAGTGGCAACACTCTGCCCACAGTCTAGAGTTCAATCTTGATGGGGCTCATGGTTGATTTAGCCTTCCATCGTCCTGAGGTCAATAAAAATGAGGACCCAGATTGTTGGGGGCAATGTGGAAATAATGCTGATATTAGAAACCAGGGGTCTTCAAACTTGACCCTTTTATGACTTGTGGACTTCAACTCCCAGAATTCCTCAGCCAGGCACACTGGCTGAGGAATTCTGGGAGCTGAAGTCCACAAGTCATAAAAGGGCCAAGTCTGAAGACCCCTGTTATAAACCATTCAGAGAGTGCTATAAAAGTGCTAAGGGGTGGGTATATAAGCCTAAATGCTATCACTATTGCTATGAAACTAGGAAATAAATTACATATTTTCTCCTTTACCAAATACATACACTGGGTCAGTGCAGACCATAACACATACCTCATTTTTAACTGAAAACTAGCCACGGAAATAAACACTTCTCTGTAAGCTCTTCTCTTTTCTTTCAAAAGTTGGCTAATGTGCCGCTTTGGATTTGGCTTAATAAATTGTGTAAACCTGATTTCTGTGGCGCGTAGACCATAGTTTATGACTGAGCACGATTTGAGAACCAGACAACTGGGTTTATTCACGGTTTACAACATCAAGATTTAGTGTGCCGTAGCATACAAGCCTAGTCATTTAAACACTTGGTTGGCCTCATCACTGACCAGGATTGAGGCAGATTAAACCCTAGATGTGATTACCACAATTCTTCACTTCATTGTGGGGAAGGTTTTAGTTAATTTAAGAGGGACAGCCATGGACTCCTGTTGCCACTGGACAACAATTGGAGCAGGTGGGTTGCCATCTGCATTTAGAAAGGGAACAATCAATGGGGAAGCCAGATTCCAAACTGCGTCCCTTTTTAAATTGCAATTTTATACAGTCATCATAATAAAACTAAGTGCTAAAATATAGTCAATAGTTTTTCACCTGAGAAATGAATTTGATGTTGAATCTTACAACAGCTGCAAGATTATTGGTAGCCCAATTTTGGAAGAAGGACTCTTTGCCCACTATAGAAGAATGGACGCTTAAAGTGTCAAATTTAGCAGAAATGGCTAAAATTTCTGCTTATTTGAAGGATGAATCACAAGAAAGATACATCTCGGTCTGGAGAAGATGGATAGATTATATTCAGAATAAATATGGGACTAAAAAGTTTCATTTGGGTTATGAGTAAACTCTAGAGTATTGTTATTATTAATAGTTTATTTTAATGGAATTTTTGTTAGTTTTAATTATATGATATTATTTTTAATATTAGTATTGTATTGTTTAATATTTAGGTTATTAATATGTTTATTATTGTGTTTAACTTTAATTTGTTTAAATTTGTGTTAAAGGGGAGTTAAAGTGCATTATGGATTTGGTTATTTTAATAGTTGGTTAATGCTAGATAGATTTTGATTATTATATTTGTAGCCCTGTGTTCAGCTCTGGGAAGTGGGTGAGGGTGAGGGTGGGGTTTTGGGGTGGGTATGGGGGTTTATACTGTAATCTTTATAAAACTTTTAATTAAAAAAATAGTTTTTCACCTGTATAGGCATTCGTATACCATTCTGATGCTTATTTTTCTTGACTGCACCATTATATTACGTCATTACTATGCTTGCTGTTGCTTAATGAAGTACAGTCTCCAGAAAGCTTTTTCCCATTGAGTGGAAGCCATTTATATTCCATTGAAGCCAATGTGACAGATGTTTTATTACCTTTGGTTTGTATTCCACTATAGCAATCTGAATTACAGCCAGGAGCGTGGAAAAATTCAACCCAAGAGGTTAGCTGTTAGAATGGAAACACTTCTGCAATCTTTACCAGCTTGACTATTAAGCACCCAATAAATTTTGGGAAGAGAGATGGGGGAAAAAAGCAAGCAGATTCAATTTTATAGTAAGAGCAACCTAGTAAACGCTATTAAGAATAGAATAACATTTAAGGCAAACGCAAGTATACAGCATCCAAAAAAATTCAAGTATATAAATTTTGTCTGAACACAAAACTTTCCTTTCCGATATAGAACACATTCAAACATGGGAAAGATGTCTACAACTTGGAATAAAAACTGCCCCTGGGGGGAGGGAAGGGGGAGGGAAATGGTATTTTATTTTCATCTCAATATACCAGATCATATCAGACAGCAGTCAACTCCCTGTACAGCATTATGAAAAACTACGGTATTCTCAACGCCTAAAAAAAAAATAATTTGCAAGGATATTTTACATCTTGCTTAAAACGATGGAACAATATCAACCTTCTGTCGAGGCGAATCAGAAGAACCCATGTAACATACTTTAAGATGTCGATGCCTGTTGTGCAGTCATTCTAAAGTTGAAGAAGGCTGAAGCATATTGTTCATTTTAACGGTTTCTCATTTCTGTACCAGTCTTCCATTAACAAAAATGTGGAAAGGGGCTTTCTTGCAAAAAAAAAAATGCTTTTAAGAAACATTTAAAATGAGAATGAAAACAGACTACAGGTAGTCCTCGAGTTGCAACAGTTCATTTAGTGACCGTTCAAAGTAACAATGGCACTGAAAAAAGTGACTTATGACCAGGTTGGTAAAATGAGGACCCAGATTGTTGGGATGAATATGCTGACTCTCTAAACCACTTAGAGAGGGCTGTGAAGCACTGTGAAGTGGTATATAAGTCTAAGGACTATTGCTATTGCCCTTCCTTCCTTCCTTCCTTCCTTCCCATAACTCTGCCAACTGTGAGCAGTTTGATTCTCACTGGCTCAAGGTTGACTCAGCTTTCCAACCGATACCCAGCAACTTTTGCAAAGCAGAGAATTCTGTCACTGTAAAACTTGCTTTGTAATTAATACAGTCAAAGTAAATGCCAACTCCTAAAATTCATTAGCTAACACCTTTCTTGTCCATCAATCCAAATATTTTCGTGTTCCGGCACTGTTCAAAACACGTGTGCAAAATTCCGTTTACCTACATACAAATGTATCATTTATAAACGTAAAAACAGATTTGTTTTTCTTTTCCTGATCTCAGAAAGTAGCTAACAGAATCTGTCATGGGCATCCAGTAATTTGGATTTTCTTTTTCTTATTCCCCTCTCCCATCACAATAAAAGAATCAACCTTCTTCTTAAAATGTTGCTTCTATCTTCTCTCTAAAATTTCTGGCAAAAAAACACAAATCAGAAAAATATCAGGGGCCTTACGTGTAAAATGGACTTAATGTTCCCTGCAAGGATTTCCATGGAGCGTATAAGAATAAGAAAAAAAAAAATAGACAAAGATGGGTATTAGTGTCTACAGTGGGAGCTGGGGAGGACAGTCAGTTAGAAGGAAAGATGACTAATACCCCTGATGAAAGACAAAAACCACAGAGAAGCAACCAGATGAGTTATCCTGAGCCCTTTTTATCCTTTGCTAGTGACCCAAACAGCCAGAGCAGAAAGCAAAAACTGAAATCCACTGATGTAATTCCACAAGGAACAATATACGCTCAATTTATCTTTGAGGAATGGACTGTCACAGTAAAGAGAAATAAAATATAAATAAGATGAAGATCATATAATGGAAAGATGCAACCAGAATTTAGACTTATGGGCTACTGAACAAACAATATTTGAGAAATTGTACAGTCAAATCTAAATTGTGTAGAGTAAATATGGAATATATAGAATATACAGAACATATAGAATACATAGAGAATGGGGAATGGGGAATAGAATAGAAGAATAGAATAGAATAGAATAGAATAGAATAGAATAGAATAGAATAGAATAGAATAGAATAGAATAGAATAGAATATTTTGCCAGGTGTGGTTAGATACATAAGGAATTTGTCTCTAGTACAGAAACAGCTGGACTCTTGATGTATGTGGACACATCCATGCTGGTTTCTTGCATTAACATAGCAGAAGTTAATCATGGATTTTTAAAAATCAAATTAACAAATTGCTGCCTTTTCTGATGCCCAGCTCCTATGTCTACTAGTGGACTCTAGTTTAAAATTATTTAAGATTCGATTCTCTAGTGAAAATTTCAGGAAACCTGAAAGATAGGTTGGTTAGTTGAATGCTGCAAACTCTGAGCTCTACTCTAATTCTCAGATCTTTGCAATGTTTTCCATCTGTATTTTACAAGGCTCCAGGCAAACCATTCATATCAGCATCAGCCTTGGAACCCTGCCCAAATTATAATTGTGATAGGTATTCTGCACCCTGATATGTAAGAATCTAGCCAGGGTGTAGAAAATACTTACCGAAAATATAGAAAAAAATATTCTTAAATTGATGGACCCATCCTACCTTTAAAAAAAAAAGCCTGCAGAATATTTCAGAATTAATAAAATCATGCAACTGAAAGGGACTGACCAATGGGCTCTTGGTTATTTAAAGACTTATTTATTAGGGGCCCTTGATGATGTTACCTAGCTGGGTAATGAAACGTCTGCAAGAAAATAACCAAGGACCCCTCTTTTCAACCCTCAACTACAAATATTCTCCTTTATCGCCATTTGTTTATTAACTTGTCGAAAGAGCAAGTAGATATTTATAAACCAGGTAATGGAAAAGAAATCTTCCACTTAGGAAAAATAGTTTATTACAGGATTAGACGGCTGGAGCATGGTACCTTTAGATAAAAACAACTTTGGTAGAATATAAATGGATTTAAGCAGGAATGCCAATCTTTGGTGAATTACTTGAATAATAATCCTTCTTTCTGGCAACACAAACTTGCCTTAAGTAGCAATCCACTTCCTTTAGCATGGGATAAAAGTATAGACAGGGTTTAGACTAGCTGGTGTAAGAGATTATTTTAAAAGTCAACTTTGTAGCCGGTTGTCTTTTATGTTTTAACTTGGATAAACATTTTAAAATCTGAACCAGAGATAAAAGGCTTTTCTGTGTCACAGTTGTACTGCGATTTAAATGATACAGACCCCATACCCGTTGCATTTAAGGCAAGGGCTGTGATTCTTATTTAAGTACAAAGAGCATTCGGTTAGAAACTGGGAGAGCGTGAATTCTAGTCCTACTTTAGGCATGAAAACCAGCTGGGTGACTTTGGGCCAGTCCCTCTTCTCAGCCCAACCCACCTGACAGGACTGTTGTGGGGAAAATAGGAGGAAGAGGGAATATTAGATATGTTCACCATCTTGAGTTATTTCTAAACATAATAAAGAAGGGCTGCCAAAAAGGCCAACACAGTGCTAGGCTGCATTAACAGAGGGATAGAATCAAGATCACGTGAAGTGTTAATATCACTTTACAA
>NW_015388776.1:125474-151407 GCF_001527695.2 Protobothrops mucrosquamatus
TCCCTCTTCTCAGCCCAACCCACCTGACAGGACTGTTGTGGGGAAAATAGGAGGAAGAGGGAATATTAGATATGTTCACCATCTTGAGTTATTTCTAAACATAATAAAGAAGGGCTGCCAAAAAGGCCAACACAGTGCTAGGCTGCATTAACAGAGGGATAGAATCAAGATCACGTGAAGTGTTAATATCACTTTACAATGCCTTGGTAAGGCCACACTTGGAATACTGCATCCAGTTTTGGTCACCACGATGTAAAAAAGATGTTGAGACTCTAGAAAGAGTGCAGAGAAGAGCAACAAAGATGGGGACTTGAGGCTAAAGCATATAAGGAACAGCTGCTGGAATTGGGTATGTCTAGTTTAATGAAGAGAAGGACGAGGGGGGACATGATAGCAGTGTTCCAATATCTCAGGGGTTGCCATAAAGAAGAGGGAGTCAAGCTATTTTCCAAGGCACCTGAAGGCAGGACAAGAAGCAACGGGTGGAAACTAATCAAGGAGAGAAGCAACCTAGAACTAAGGAGAAACTTCCTGACAGTTAGAACAATTAACCAGTGGAACAACCTGCCTCCAGAAGTTGTGAATGCTCCAACACTGGAAGTTTTTAAGAAGAGACCGGACAGCCATTTGTCCGAAATGGTATAGGGTTTCCTGCCTGAGCAGGGGGTTGGACTAGATGACCTTCAAGGTCCCTTCCAACTTTACTATTATTATTATTATTATTATTATTATTATTATTATTATTATTATTATTATTATTATTATTATTATTATTATTATTATTATTATTATTATTATTATATAATCTTCATGAGCAATATGAGGTATCACCAATTAGCAAATTGGGCAGTGAGCCTGAAAAGTCGGTCGGTCAATCTCGACTACAGGTAACCAATGAACCAGGTTCAAACTGATTCGCCATCCTGGTCACCCTTACCGAGTCGATTCTTGAATTGGTGGTCCGTTCTTAGAAGATCGAAACCCACCACTCGGACCGGTGGTATAGAAGAGTTTACTTCTCAGAAGATCTAGGATCACAGGTGGTCGTTCCGGTTCGTAACTGATCTTCTAAGTAGGGTTTGAAGGTTGGTGTGTTCTGATTTCCAGTTTCTTCTCTGGTTCTGTCTTGAGTTCTTTGCTGGTCTTCAGCTTTGGGCCTCCAGTCCAGATTCTCTCTTCACACAATCATTTAACTTCAACTTTGTCAATTTCCTGCATGGCTTAAGTGGTCTCGTGACTAAGATATCAACCAGTAAAATGACAACTTTCTGTATGGTTAGGGGGGGGGGGGAATTACATAATTTTTAATTCATTTTTCAATGCTTCCACTCATTAAACAAAAAAAGAGGGAGTATAATAGTGTTCTTACAGCCAAATTAGCTCTTCCTAAAAGATGAAGGATCTACTTAGGCAAACAAATAACAAAACATTGTGAAAAGTGACTGGGTAGAATCCCAAACCAGCTGAACATTTTCAGCCCCTAAGCCCATCCCCGCCCAGGGGAAGATATCTAAACATACAAGCTCGGAGCTTCTCAGCAGCAACACAGCCAGAGGGTTCAACCCTTAAGTGGATTCACTCACTCCACCCATGGAATTCTGTTTGGCTGCCCTGCTCACCAACCCCAGATGACCTTGTATGTGAAGCTCAATTGCAAACACTGCTAGTTCAACACCATAGCAACGTTCTTTTTGGTCAACACCAGATCTTCTGCTTGCTGCCTCCAAGGACCTACTCTTCCTTTTGCCTCCTTCTTGCTGTTTTGCCCCCAGATCAAGTTTCTTAAATGGACTCCAGAAGATGGTAGAGGACAGGAAGACCTGGAGGAAAGTTGTCCATGGGGTCGCGATAGGTCGGACACGACTTCGCAATTAACAACAACAAGAAGTTTCCACTTAGCAACTGCCTTATTTTACTCAGAGGCTGCATCCCAACCTGCTGAAATTGAATTTTCTCATTGGAAGAATGTGGATGTGCACATTCCCCACAGATTTTGACTACTATCTCCAGTAAACAATTAATCAGTGGAATGAATTGCCTCCAGAAGTTGTGAATGCTCCAAAACTGGAAGTTTTTAAGAATAGATTGGATAACCATTTATCTGAAATGGTATAGTGTTTCCTGCCTGAGCAGGGGGTTGGACTAGATGACCTCCAAGGTCCCTTCCAACTCTGTTATTCTATTCTAAATACCACTCTTTATGAAAGCAGTCATACTATCCTCCTTAAGTTAAACATCAGTGTTGGTTGTACCTTATACTGGCAAGGGGGTCAATTGAAAACACATTACAGTGATGGATAATTATCTTTTCAAAATTAAAAATAATTCCATAAGGACTCACGGACCCATCTCATAACATCTCACCTGATAAAAAGCCCGCAAAACACTCATCTTTTTCAGGAACAATTGCTGTTATCGGATCATTCCAACGTCGTTCTTTTGAATGCAGCTAAATTGTGTTAATACACTCTGCAAAATTAGGCAAACTCTGAGTGCCCCCTGACAATCCACCACCGATTGTTAAATATTATCTTGTCTTTATTTTAGTTTTGTTTATTTATTTTTAAGGTTTCTTATCTGTAATGCTGGTCTGTGACCATAATAAAAAAAAATACTTATAATAATTCTTCATGGGCGAAAGAGAGAGCAAGATAGAGCATCGGTATTGATAAAAGGGAGGTTCTCTATACTGGGAATTCTGGAGTTTGATTCCTACAAAATCTTCATGCACTGTAGGAGATGACGAGGCTGAGTCCAAGGGAGGGGTCATGTGTGTCATCAGTCTTGAGTCCCTTCATGCCAACAAGAGATCTAAATTCTGCCCACTTTGTCTTCCGTTGACTCTTAGCTACTGCCAACTCGCTTTGACTGTTAGTAGTTCCGATTCTTGTAGAGAGCTTTAGCGCACAACAAACCTATATATGTTCATCTGAACTGCCTGGACTTCTGGTTTTCTGAACTTGACATGCATGGCATCTAATGCGTCTTCTAAGAGTTCTACAAGTTGATCAGAACTTATTATTTTTAAAGTGTAGTTAGAGAAGGCTGTTCCATTGCAAGTCTTAAAGTTAGATCACAGATGTCTGGCTATGATTAGATTTGAAAGAACAATTTCACCACTCTGGGTTTTGCTCCTTCACCAACAGTATTATCATCCCCAACACACTGTTGGAAGTATGGTTAGTTCAAGCTGCCTAGCAACACTGACAGTGCAAATGAATTTCAAGCTACTACCACAATTCTAATATAAAAGATCATTTTTTCATTATGATCTCCTTCATAAAACACCTTTATCCATTTTCTCTGGACAGCTGGGTCATAATATTTCAAGATTACGTATACATACGTACAGGAAATGCATTAACCAGAAATTTAAAATAGGGTTTGGGGATTTAGTGGGTGATCTTGAGCCAGTTCCTTTTCCACTTCATTCAGAGCTGGTAGAGTAGAAGAGGAGGAATCCGTCCAACTTACTTTGCTCGAAATTAAATTAATAGTAATAAATCATCGTCAACCAAGCTAAATGTTCACAGCCAAGCATTGCTATCTAGACACTGCCATTGTCCGAGACAGAATTTGGGAAACTGTTACTGGCTAAAATAATTAGTGTGTGGCATTTTGCCCAGAAAACTGTGGTTGTAGACTTGGGTTCTCAAAAATTCCATTTTGTTTTGTCCCAGTCCTTCTTTCATTCACCGCTAAATATGGGTATCAGATGACTCACCCCAAAAACACCCAGTTCAGACAGAATTGGATCCATGCCATTCTTGCTCCTTTCTCCTTTGGTTTGTCCCGAGCTTACGGGAGCAAGGTCTAGAGAGCTTTTGAGACAAGCAAAATAGATTGCTGCATAACGTAAGAATTTAAAAAGACCAACCGAGGGGCAAGCGAGTCTCTCCTAAGGGCTAGCTGGTGCCAAAATTAGGCGAGACTCTAGAATTAATTGGTCAGCTACCCAAAACGTTTCCTGATTCGCTGTAGGCTTTTGACATTCTTCCATGCACCCCACACAAAATTTTCTTAAAAAATACTTTTCTCTGTGGATCTTCTATAACCGCTTTCAGTATTCAGTTCAAGAATTCTCCATGTCCCACAATAACTCAAGAAGCTTAGCACTAATATGTTTTTGTGCAGCTAGAATAGTGGATTGCTTAGGCTCTAGGTCAGGGGTAGGCAACCTTGGCTCTTTTATGACTCGTGGACTTCAACTCCCAGAATTCCTGAGCCAGCATGGCTCAGCTTGGAAACCTCTCCCTTTCCCCTCAGCATGGCTGGCTCAGGAATTCTGGGAGTTGAAGTCCACGAGTCATAAAAGAGCCAAGGTTGCCTACCCCTGACCTAGGTATTTTTCAGGAAAGAAAACAAGGCTATCACAGACTCCAGAAGCCATTACCAGAGGTGGCTTGGTTTTCTATAGATGGTAACCCAAGCTTTCTTGATTCCCCTTCCACCAAATTCTGGCTGCTAGACTAACCAGTTCAATCTCCTTAAGGAGCAGAACTTCTTGTGAACTGTTCCTACAAGAGATTCTGGGCACTCGGCAAGTAAAGGAGACTTAGTAGCCTTGAGTTCTCCTTCTAGTCAATAACAGGCAGCCAAGGAGCGAAGCACGGATGAGGTTCAACCACTGACTACAAATCAGCAGAAGAACTAAAAGCGTTTTCTGTATCAGAAGGCTCAAGAGAAAAGCTCGCATTCACGTCATCTTTAACTGAATGAAACGGTGCATCAGAGGGCAACGATTTTTGAACCAAGGTACCTCAGACAGACCAACTTACAAAAGGCATCCAAAATCCAGGACCGTGGAATTGAAATTGGGCAGGTTTTTATAGAACATTTTACGCCATAAAACTTTTCATAGAAGCATGTTATGGCATAAAAACGATCTCTAAACCTTTTAGGACATAATACAAAATCTCATAAAATATCTCCTTTGGTCAACTCCTGATGTTGGACTGTGCTATATATAGGTCAACATGGGCAGATACATCTCTGAAATTTGTCTCTGAATTTTAAATATTTTTCTTTCAGGGAGGTATTATTACATTAGAGGTTCTGCCTTGTGAAAGATATTGAGCAATCTGGTCAGGAAATGTCTCTGAAAAGATGACTTAAGGGATTGTGAGTTGTCTAGTAGATAAATTATAAATACCATTGCCTTAAAATGTAGAGATGGCCCACCCACCCCGAAGGCTTTTGAAAAGAGATTAGGTAATATCATGTTGACTATCTCCAGGTTCCAAAGAATATCACACACAGGAGAACACAAGCATTCACAAGACATTGTGAATGTTTTTACAACCTAAGCTGGCCACTTTGGGACTACACTGACAGACAAGATGGGCCTCTGGTCCAACTGAGCCTGGTGCTTTGTGTCTTACCTTTGCATCACCTGGGGAAAAAAATCTGACTCCTTTCCGTGTTATTACTAACTATTTGGGGAATAAAAGAATTCCTGCAGCTATAACGTAAGGCTTGAAAGAATAACAGCAAAGGAGCTGAAAGACAATTATAGAGCTCAATTAGGTACTGCTGGAGAAAGCGTTTACCTGATGAAAAGGGAGAAAGATATATTTTTTGGGGGGGGACTGTTGAGCAGGAGAAATAAAGCAAGAATGAGAAATAGGAAAAGAGAATGAATCACTTCTTTATCTGCTTGCCTATACGTGTTTATCAGATTAATGTGTATTGCAGGTCCATTCAGATATCCCCGCGTGTATGTCTTGATGGATTTTTTTTTTTACATCTGAAATGCCTGGAAGTGGTCAAAGATTGTCATTGAGTGCTTCTACTTGAAGAAGACCAACATAACAATAGCACTTATATACCGCTTCATAGCGCTTTACAGCCCTTTCTAAGCGGTTTACAGAGTCAGCCTATTGCCCCCAACAATCTGGGTCCTCATTTTACCGACCTCGGAAGGATGGAAGGCTGAGTCAACCTTGAGGCAGTCAGAATCGAACTCCTGGCAGTGGGCAGAATCAACCTGCAATGCTGCATTCTAACCACTCCACCACCACAGCTCTTAATAGCAATAGCACTTAGATTTATATAATGCTTCACAGTGCTTTACAGCCCTCTCTAAGTGGTTTACAGAGTCAACATATTTGCCCCTAACAATCTGGGTCCTCATTTTACCAACCTTGGAAGGATGGAAGGCTAAGTCAACCTTGAGCCGGTCAGGATCAAACTCCTAGCAGTGGGCAGAGTTAGCCTGCAGTGCTGCATTATAGCCACTCCTCACACAGCTCTTAATAGCAATAGCAGTTAGACTTATATGCAGCTTCACAGTGCTTTTACAGCCCTCTCTAAGCTGTTTACTAAGTCAACATATTTGCCCCCAACAATCTGGGTCCTCATTTTACCGACCTTGGAAGGATGGAAGGCTGAGTCAACCTTGAGCCAGTCACATTCGAACTCCTGGCAGTGAGCAGTGAGTTAGCATGCCATACAGCATTCTGACCACAGTGCCAGATAGCTTTCAGATAGCTGCTTTTGCAAAATTTTGACACAGGGCTAAAGGCAACTGCCTTTATTTTAAGGCAGCAGGCAGCAAATAATAAGAATGGAAAAATTCTTGGTATACAAAATATTCTTAGGTATAAAAAATACCCCCTCTGCTAGAACGGAGCCTTAATCCCTACTTTCCAAGCCTTCTTCCTTTTTTTCAAAAATGGTATAACCTTCAGCTCATGGGCTGCAAACCCATTTTCCCTTCAAGCAGAACTCCAAAATGGCAACTTGTGTTGTTTGACATCATTAAACTACAAAAAAATTAATGAGACACCAATACATTCAATATTACAAATAACCAGCATTTCCCTTCTTTGTAAATCAGCCTGGACCAACATGAAGTTGGTCTGTACAGATGCCAAAATTGGGGGTGAATTCTAAAGTGCATGCATAATAGAGTACTTAATAGAATTTATAGTGCCCTGTAATGAGGACACAGGAAACTTCAAGATTTTTTATTGTTCTATAATTGTCACGATACTTGAAATTACACTGTAAGAACGAAATAGAAACTAACTATATCAGCAATATCTAGGCTAACCATAACAGCTCATTCCTGCTTCAGCACAATACATTCCTTGCAGGCTTCAGAATTGCTGTAAACTTCACAAAGCAATGCCCTTTGAACAAAGGATGAAACCAACAATGTACAATATGCTTACGAATTAAAGAGATTTCCAATGTCATAAGCACACACACACAAAGCAACATGTTAACAGGCAGTAAACAGCCATATGCTTTATTCCCAGTAAGTCAACAGGAGTCAGAATTCCAATTCTAAAACACATTCCAATTAGAGCATACTTAATTAAGGCAGATAGGAAAAAGGGGGCCCTGGCTGCAATTGAATTGAATTCCTAACATGTTTGAGGAGCACTACATATGACTTCAATGGGTCTTCTGCTGATTGAGTGGTTCAAGAATCACAGTTTTTTAGAACTGCAGCCTTAATCCCACTAAAATCAATGGCTAATGCTAAGTAGGTATGTCAAGTTAAGTGGTTTGGACCCTGTTAGGAATCCTGAAGTGCTCCTTTTGTTTGGGTTTAATTAAGCAAAAATATTTAGAATGAAGTTCCTCCATTAGGAGTGCTAAATTCACCCTGAAAAGGAACCACGAAAGGATCTGCCAGAATCACTACTAAGCCAATTTTAACATACAACCGTAGAAGTTACATTACTTCACATTTAAAACTCAATTACAGTTAATGTCAGTTAAGACCTTTGTTCTTAGCTGTCTTGGGTGAAGAATCTTTAGCTACTCTAGAGCATCGTGTGTTTTTAAAAATGACAGTGTCTCAGAAGTTCAAAAAAAAGAACCAATCACAGTGCAGATTAAGCATTCTTTCTCCTGTTTTGAATTTGCTGTTGCAATTTTAAATGCTCGCTAAATTAAATCAAGGACTACCTGTAATAAAAAGAGCTACACAAATTGAGCAATCTACTTCCAGGCATCAAATCACTGCTTGTTTTCCACTAAGTCAAGTTCTACTATGGACACTCATCTTTCATTGACCTGCCCAGGAGCCCAAATATTATAATAATAATAATAATAATAATAATAATAATAATAATAATAATAATAATAATAATAATAATAATAATAATAATAATAATAATAATAATAAAGAAGTTGGAAGGGACCTTGGAGGTCATCGAGTCCAACCCCCTGCTCCAGCAGGAAACCCTATACCATTTCAGACAAATGGCTGTCCAGTCTCTTCTTAAAAACTTCCAGTGTTGGACCATTCACCGCTTCTGGAGGCAGGTGGTTCCATCTTAATATCAACTCTGGAAATATTATCCAGCCAAATGAAAATAGGTCCACATTGAAACAGCAGATGGGAGAAAAAAATGAGTTGCAGAGTGAATGCCGAAAAAAGGCTTGTTGTGAAAATGCATAGATGGTAGGGAAAATTCAAGAGATTGCAATAGCAGAGTTGAAGGGTTTCAGAGATGATAGAAAAATAAGTTTTGAAATCAGGAAAAGCAAGCAGTGTTTGCGTTCACATATCACTCTAAGTCGTAAAGGGGTTGCCTGGCTAAATAGGCTGTACGAATTCAACCACTCCAGTTTACAAACAATATTGTATAGCTCAGTATGTTGTATAATCCCACACAATTGGGGTTTACTCAATAAACTATGGTTAAGGAAACCACAGCTTCACAACCAACAGCCAAACCAAATTAATATGGGACTGTTTAGTGTCCAAGCCATAATTAAAGAAAAAATGTTAAAAACCTTGCAAGAGCCACAGTATTTCAGAACTGTCATATTTTCATCAATTAAACAGACAGAACTCCCTACACTGTTTATGACTGAATTAAATTAAAACTAGAGATCTGGGTATTGCCAAAATGTTGCTGCTAGGTTTTCCTGACACTTTCTCCGAAGTGAATTTCTGCCAAGTTCAAATCTGATTAGGTACTTAGCTACACAAAGCTTTAGAAATATGTTATTTCTCCAGTTCTACTTAACATTTACAGTGAATTCAATTCTTACAACTCATATGTGGTGGGGGTTTTAACTTGAAATACCTTAGGAATTTCAGGTTCGCTGACTCCCATCAGACTAACTCAGGATGACCATCCCGGAGAATGGACTTTGTAGTCCAACAAGATCTGAAGGACTGCCAGTTCATTACCTGGAGACAATTACAGGGCTAATATCATTCCTGTAAGAAATCTGTTACTGCTTTTTTATAGAATTTGTGGGGAAGGGGAAGGTGGATGGAAAACCGAGTAGATTTAAACCAACCAACAAAAAAAAAGACAAGGCTGAGGTTTTTGTTTCCAAAATATGAAGATGTCATTGTGCTAGGTTCTTATAAAACCAGCCCCTTGCCGCCACCCCATAGCTCCTGATTAAATAGAAATATGTTTTCTTTAGCAAGATGTAAATTGCAGGTTGCAGATCAAATAGATCAGAACCCTTCTTCTTTCCCACTGTTATATATATATATATCCCAGCCATTAAACCCCGATGCATGTTTGTCAGTAATTAATTGTATTCTCAACATATTATTTGGCTAAACGATTTATAGAAATCTATTCTAAATGCTTAGACAGAGGGTGGTGCGTCAAAGCTAAACTTTTGTTTAGTTTTCAAAATCTACCTTAACACTATCTTAGTCTCACGTTTCCAAAAGAAAAATAAACTCTTATCCTTCCAGATCTCTTTCTTCCACCCAAGTTGTTTTTAAGATATTGTTTTTCAGTAGAATTTGTCTTTTATTTATATGGCTGAACTGTAACTGGAGATTGAAACCTTCCCCCCCATTTTTTTTTAAGGAGCAAAAGGATAGCAATTTTACAGGACCTATGTACAACTATTAGGGTTTCTCCAGAAGGAATAACAGTATAAAAATTAACACAAAAAGAAAATAGATCTGAGAAAATTCAGAATATTTTCTTTTTTTTTATATTTAAGGGCAACAGGGTCCTCCCATTCTGGATTAATTTGCAGAGGAAACTGTCAGGTGTGGATAAACTATATGCTTAAAATGAGCTACAGAACACAGAACACAGACTAACAGAGTTGGAAGGGACCTTGGAGGCCATCTAGTCCAACCCCCTGCTTGAGCAGGAGACCTTTTTTCCATCCCAGACTAATACTTGTCCAATCTCTTCTTGAAAACCTCCAGTGATAGACCCACAACATCTGGAGACAAATTCTTCGACAGATTGTTCTCACTGTCAGGAAATTTCTCCTTAGTTCTAAGTTGGATCTCTCTTTAATGATCTTCCACCCATGGATGGGGAGTGTGGTCAGGCCATTCAATACAGCAACACATATTTCCTTTTCATGCTGGCATGCTCTCCACCATGCTTAAAATACCTTACTCAGATCATGCTTGCTATGCACAGGATATGTGCTATAAATATCAAGCGACTTCATCAAAATATACATACTATTTCTCATAGGAAAGAGAATTCAATAGTTTCCAAACCAGCATTTTTTAAAAAAAAAAAACCAATAAGAATAGTTCATTCTCTATATATAATGCAATGAGAGAGAGAGAGAGAGAGAGAGAGACAGAGAGAGAGAGAGAGAGAGAGAGAGAGAGAGAGAGAGAGAGAGAGAGAGAGAGAGAGAGACTATTATCTCTCTTTATTTACAGTCTGCTATAAGAAGAATGACTCAGAATTTCCTTTTAATTTAAATTACTCTGTGCTGTGTTACTGCGATTATTTGTATTCAATTTCATTCGGGGCCATTTTTGAACCCAGTTCTACTCTCTGCCACTTCAAAACCTACCTCAGCAATGATCTAATCTGAACCAACATCATAACATGCTTTTCATAGGCAATGGTTTAAAATTGGCCTCGGGCCTTCAATTCTCCTCCATAAACCAAGCACTCAGACTGGAGCCCTAGCTGCCAAACAGCTGCTAGAAACAGACCCACCAGCATCCAGATCATTATTTTTTTTTAAGAGTAATAAAAGTTCAACACAAAGGGAGTGTGCAGAGGGCTAAAGGCAAAATGACTCTGCAGTGGTAATGGAGAAGAAGTGCTGTCATTGCTGGGAACTTCCAGATCAAAGAATGCCACCTGATATTATGCTCAAATTAAGCACAGTGAGGCATGGGAAGACTCAGATATCATCACGTCAAATGCACAGGCACAGTCGTTTTTGAATTGGGCAGCCTCACTGCCAAGCACAGGAATCAGGAAACCCAGGCAGTTCAAAATGAATATAATAATAATAATGATGATGATGATGATGATGAAGAAGAAGAAGAAGAAGAAGAAGAAGAAGAAGAAGAAGAAGAAGAAGAAGAAGAAGAAGAAGAAGAAGAAGAAGAAGAAGAAGAAGAAGAAGAAGAAGAAGAAGAAGAAGAAGAAGAAGAAGAAGAAGAAGAAGATGATGATGATGATGATGATGATGATGATGATGTTGGAAGGGACCTTGGAGGTCTTCTAGTCCAACCCCCTGCTCAGGCAGGAAACCCTATACCAGGGGTAGGCAACCTTGGCTCTTTTATGACTCGTTGACTTCAACTCCCAGAATTCCTGGGCCAGCATGGCTGGCTCAGGAATTCTGGGAGTTGAAGTCCACAAGTCATAAAAGAGCCAAAGTTGCCTACCACTGCCCTATACCATTTCAGACAAATAGCTATCCAGTCTCTTCTTAAAAACTTCCAGCATTGGAGCATTCACCGCTTCTGGAGGCAGGTTGTTCCACTGGTTAATTGTTCTAACTGTCAGAAAATTTCTCCTTAGTTCTAGGTTGATTCTCTCCTTGATTAGTTTCCATCCGTTGCTTCTTGTCCTGCCTGCAGGGGCTTTGGAGAACAGCTTGACTCCCTCTTCTTTGGGGCAGACCCTGAGATATTGGAACACTGCTATCATGTCATATAATATAAAGGTTTATTGCAATATAAAAGTTTATTGCAAGCTTAAGCTCTGTACAAGAATCCAAACTACTAACAGTTAAAGCAAATTGGCGGTAGATAAGAGTCAATGGAATTCAAGGTGGGCTGGACTTAGATCTCTTGTAGATATGAAGGGACTCGAGACTGGTGACGTGTTTGACCCCTCCCTCTCGCTCAGCCTGGTCATCTCCTACACTTTCTAATCTAATAAAATGAAGAAATAGATATGCTCGGCCCCAGCAGGCAAAAAGGTGGAACAGAGGTAAGAAATATCTAAAGCTTTTTGTTCGGATCAATCCCTCCAGGCTTGGAGACCCGCAGATTTAATTCAGATTCTCATTTCAGGCAGAAAATGTGTTAACAGCATGTCTAGCTCCATCCTTTGCTTGCACAGACCTTCACACAGTGAGGCTCAGTTTTAGACCGGCTAACTACTCACAGAGTGCTCTTAAGATAGATGAAAATTGCCCTATGCACCCTCCAGTTAGGGGACTGGTCAAGCAATTTGAGCAGTCTCCTTTGAGCTGGTCAAAGGCTATTCTTGGACTTTCCTTTGGAGCCGGATTGGGAAGCTCTAGACTGGAGAACATTGTCTTCAGATCCAGTTGCCAATACAAGTGACTGTAGATCCACATGAGCTGTTGCTACCCAAACATAGATGGAGATTAAAAAAAATACAACCAGTTAAATTGACTCCTCCCACAAATGCAATTGGCTTCTATCTATTACTGTTTGTGTATTGGGTTTTTTATTTTTGTAAGCTATCCAGAGTCACTAAGAGCGAGTGGGCGGACATATACATTTTCTTAAATAAATAAAAATCTGTGCTACATAGACAGGTTCTCACATACACGAAGACTTTGGGGGAATCTCCCATTAAGAACTGCAGAGAGTAAAATATCAACACCGGCTCTGAGAAAGACACTTTGTTTTCCAGGGGAGGCTAAAATAATTAAATATCTGCCCCGATCCCATCTGGAATACGTTGTGCAAGCTGAATTGTGGGCTGGAGCATGGTTGACCTCATTGTGGAATTCCACATTGAAGAAATGTCCTCTGATGTTTCTTCCAGCTTAAGTGTATTTCAAAAAGAGCATTGCTTAAGTGACAAGGCATCCCGGATAAATTTCCCCAGAATTAATTGTTGCCATGAAGATTGGAATTGGTCTGTCAGGAAGAATCTCAAGTCATGAGTAAACCATGATGCAATTTTAAGCATGGAAACATGGAGGTAAGTTCAATAGGGGCTGCAAAGGATTACTGACTTCTTGGCACATTTTGATGTTATCGTGGTCGTAGTTCCCCCCCAAAAAAAGCAATTTTAGAAACTGTGATTCTTTTGCAGGCATCTAGCTCTAACAAGAGGACCTCTAAATCCTCTCTATCCTTTGCCTTGATTTTAGTATTTTAGCTTTTAATGTCTGACATTTTAATGTTTTAATCTTGTAATTGTTTTGTTCTGTTATTTATGGTAGTTTAAGCTACCCTGTCAGGGAAGAAGAAGCAAAGGTCGAGTCAAGAGAGGAATCAGCCTAGTATCATTACGTTCCCACAAACACTCTAAATCCAATCCCTCTGGAATTCCATTGATTCTCATCTAGTGCCAAATTACATCAATGATGCTGCTTCATCCTACAATTGCAAATATCCACTTCTGCAGCTATACATATCACATCAAGGACCAATGCAGCAGCTCTTCAGCCACAATAAACCGGGAGTCGGTGAGAACAGAATTTATTTCAATGTCATTAAATGTCAATGTCATTAAAAAATAATCCTACAACTGAAATCAAGCGAGCACCGGCTAGACCAGGGGTCTGCAACCTTGAGACTTGTGGACTTCAGCTCCCAGAATTCCTCAGCCAGCTATGCTGCAGAAGTGGATATTTGCAATTGTAGGATGAAGCAGCATCATTGGGTTTCCATTGGGGTTGACTCTTCAAAAGAGTTTTGGAACCTGTAGGTATTTTATTTATTGATGTAATTTGTATGCCACCCATTTCTCCATCAAATGACTCTGAGCGTGTCAGGAACAAAGAATCAGGGCCACCCGTTACGTTCCAGTTAAGCTGATTTATTGCTCATGCCTACACACAAGAATCTTGTCAACTACTGTAACAACACTAAGGTGGCACTAGATGAGAATCAATGGAATTCCAGAGGGATTGGATTTAAGAGTGTTTGTGGGAACGTAATGATACTAGGCTGATTCCTCTCTTGACTCCACCTCCCAGGCTCGGCTTCTTCTTCCCCGACAGGGTAGCTTACACTACCATAAATAACAGAACGAAACAATTACACGATTAAAACATTAAAATGTCAGACATTAAAAGCTAAAGTACTAAAATCAAGGCAAAGGACAGAGAGGATTTAGAGGTCTTCTTGTTAGAGCTAGATGCCCGCTATGCTGGCTGAGGAATTCTGGGAGCTGAAGTCCACAAGTCTTAAAGTTGCCAAGGTTGCAGACCCCTTGAGCTAGACCCTTAGACCAACCAATGTTTTGGTTTGGTTTTCCTTTGGATAAACAGCTGCTTCGTGGTGCTAACATTTGATCCGATGCGTCTTAAGACTGATCCTTTTACAGCAGAAAAAAAGCAACAGCCACTTCCCAGCAACCCAAGAAGGGCGCGTTTTTTATCGGGCAGCCACTTGACAAGTAATGCATTCTGAAAGCGTTTCTCAAGAGGCGAAAAGAGCCACTTCTTCCAAAGAGCCCGGCTGGGCTGGGATTTGATCTATTTTTAATCCCAAATTTCTGTCTGTTGGAAATGCAACCTAACAAAGAGAATTCGACACGCTGGATAGTATCGGCGATCATTCTAAAAACAAAGTGCTTCCAACAGAAGCGGAAGAATTAAAAATAGAATATGAAAGGACAGATTAAGAAGCTGGCCAGTGGTTAAAGCTCTTTGGCACAAACGGGCAACTGATGTCTTTGTTGAGGTTGCCATATGACCACTTGCCAACAACTCCACGGCAAAGGCCAGGGAGACTGGGAGTTGCCGTCCAGCAATTTCAGGAGGAGTATAGAGCACCCACCCATGTCTTAAACCAGCGTGGCTGACTGGGGAATTCTGGGAGTTGAAGTCCACCCATCTTAAACGTGCTAAGGTTGGGAAACGCTGGAGCTGAACGAGAGCTCTTAAAGACTTCCTTCTTCTTTTGCAAGTACGAAAACAAGCTAAACACTCATTCTATGTTGTTAATAATAATAATAATAATAATAATAATAATAATAATAATAATAATAATAATAATAATAAAGTTGGAAGGGACCTTGGAAGTCATCTAGTCCAACCCCCCTGCTCAGGCAGGAAACCCTACACCATTTCAGACAAATGGCTGTCCAGTCTCTTCTTAAAAACTTCCAGTGTTGGAGCATTCACCGCTTCTTGAGGCAGTTTGTTCCACTGGTTAATTGTTCTAACTGTCAGGAAGTTTCTCCTTAGTTCTAGGTTGATTCTCTCCTTGATTAGTTTCCATCCGTTGCTTCTTGTCCTGCCTTCAGGTGCATTGGAGAACAGCTTGACTCCCTCTTCTTTGGGGCAGCCCCGGAGATACTGGAACACTGCTATCATGTCCCCCCTCGTCCTTCTCTTCGTTAAACTAGACATATCCAATTCCAGCAGCCGTTCCTTATATGCTTTAGCCTCCAGTCCCCTAATCATCTTTGTTGCTCTTCTCTGTACTCTTTCTAGAGTCTCAGCATCTTTTTTACATTGTGGTGACCAAAACTGGATGCAGTATTCCAAGTGTGGCCTTACCAAGGCCTTGTAAAGTGGTATTAATACTTCACGTGATCTTGATTCTATCCCTCTGTTAATGGAGCCCAGCACTGTGTTGGCTTTTTGGGCAGCTGCAGCACACGGCTGGCTCATATTTAAGTGATTGTCCACTAGGACTCCAAGATCCCTCTCACAGTTACTACTATTGAGCAAGGTACCCCCTATACTATACCTGTGCATTTGGTTTTTTTGCCTAAATGTAGAACCACGTTGGCATCCTCTTTTTCTTCCTTGAATAAGAAAGGCAGAGAAAGTCTTCCCTTGCTGACATTCACGAACTTTACATACAAAAATCCCGTTAGCATTTGAAAGAGTTCCGCGCATACATATATCTTCAATGCAATTACAGTCTACAGCAATTAAATAAAGGGGTCCATTAAAATAAATATTCCTATACCTGCCAACATTTTGCTGTCGTAATTAGAAAGCACAGGCATCCACGTACTATGATTTGCGCTGATTTTAAAGGAGGAGTAAAAAAATAGCAGTCGTCCTATTATTCCTCCTCCTGCCCCCGCTTCTTTTTATAAATTCAAGAGCTCAATCTCCAACCTCAATTTTGACCCGAAAGATGTTAAGTTGACAGAATGAAAATGGCAAAGGAAAACAAGCTCATGGGGGGGAGAAAAGCCTTCTTCATAATTTCCTTTAGTTTATTATTTATTATTTATTTATTATTTAAATTTATATACCGCCCTATCTCCCTTACGGGACTCAGGGCGGTGAACAGGCAATAATAAAAATCACAGTAAATATTACATAAAAGCCTGCTCTAAAATATAAAACCCCTAACAAAACCCAATCAAAACTACGCCAGGAGTTAAAGATAACATATTGGGTTTAAGTCAGTATAAAATGTCCAATGCATTTATGTACAGAGGATCTATTCATGGCACTTTGTATAGGCAAAATTATGCAACTAAATACTTAATCCTAATAAAGCTTAAGTTTCAGTTCTAACAATAAAGCTTGCATTAAGCTGGCTGGGGTTGAAATGTGACTCTGGAACTAACTTGCATAATAAAGAATACAAAGTCTTTAAGTAGTTAAAATGGATATATTAATTGGACGCCCGGGATGCAAAATTAGGGAACTGGAATTTTGCTACTGCAGCTGAAAGTTTCCTGACAGGAGACAGAGAAGCAGGAGGGAGGCAGAGAAAATTCACAGGAGCAAAGTCACACTAAATCCCTTCTCCCTCAATTTCCCTTCATTGCACAGCATTCTTATGCATGAAGAGTTTCAAAGAAATTCATACGAGCAAATTAAGCCACTTTATAACAACAGTCTGTCCATCTGTTCAGCTCACCAGGTTTAAGTTAGGCATCTGATCCACCCCTGTGACCCAATACTCCTTTCTCCAGCTGAGGGCCTCCTCTACACTGAACAAAACCTATGGCTGAAAACGCAGTATATAAATAAATGTTTGCATCACATAGGCATCACTCATTCGTAAACAAGCAATCAATTCCATGTTAAGCCTACTCTGTTCAAAATTCATTTGGTCCGACCTTCCTTTCTTTTTTTCTCATGCTCACTTAAAAAAAGATAGCCTGCAATTCTACAGATTGTATTCTTGAACACAGCAATGATAAGGAAGTGGAGGAGAAGAGCAGGCAGAGCTAGGGGGAGGAGTTAAGCAAGTCATCAGCCTAAAGTCGTTACGTTCCCACTAAGATCTAAGTCCAACTTCTCTTGAATTTTGTTGACTCTTATCTAACACCAGTTTAGTGTTTGAATGTTTAGTTGACTAGATTCTTGCGTATAGCAAAAAAATCTTGTAAGCAAAGGTGGAACTTCAGGTTTTGCTCTTGCACAAATATTCCTTGCAACTTGGCTCTGTTGCACAGGTTGTTCCCTGACCAAAAGCAGAGACCACAACACACTGCAGACCTAAATTATTGTTATATAAAAAGCAAAGGCATTTGGTTTCGTGGAGGAACAGGCTGGCTGACCAACTTGCCTGTTTCTCCTGTTTCAACAATAGTATTTTTGGCAACAGCAAATACGCTGAGTGGTTTGTTTTTGCAACAGAGTGGCTAATCACAATAATTCACACGGCATTGCTCAATAAAATAGTAATTTTGCTCAAACTCTTTACAATGCCTTCGTGAGGGGTTAGATTATATTCCATTCAGGTTTTATTCCAGCACAGCCAGGCCCTTCCTGAACTCATCCATCGTTGAGCCTATCCTGAAAGCGTTGAGCTAATAAAAAGTCAAAGACTTATTTAATAACTGATGAATCCCTTTGATGTTTTTGCTCGCCCATAAAAGAAGCTAACAAAAAAAACCATAACATATAGTCAGTCGGCATTCCATGACCATTATGTCAGTATTCCCACCTCTGGACCAATTGCTATATGTAGCCAACAATGTTTGACTCTTTAAGCCCCTCCTTCTTCCTTGAGGCTCTCATTTACCAAAAATGTGGCATAGATCAGAGCTTTTCAACCTTTTCACCCATTGTACCACTTTTAGGATATGGCAACATCCGAGTACCACCAGTCGCCCAGCAAGGTGTCAAAAACTTGATGACCAAAAAAAAAAAAGGAAAAAAGTGATAAAGTACAGGTAGTCCTCGACTTACAACAGTTCGCTTAGTGACTGTTCGAAGTTACAATGGCACTGAAAAATGTGCCCCCCAAGCCACAGCTGAGCAAGACACCTGCCTGCCCACCCAGTGGCGCTCTTCCTCCTGTCCGAGGTTTTCATTGTTGTGAGCATTTCTGTTGAGGATTGGCAGCGGAGGTGGGGTGGGGGGTGTTTGGTTTTTATTCCCCCCGTCTGCTGGGTGGTTGCAGCAGGTTTTGGTCACTTCACATGACCCTGGGACACTGTGACCATCATAAATATGAATCAGTTGCCAAGCATTTGAATGTAAATCACAAGACCCTGGAGATGCTGCAACATTCCAGCTGATCGGCGCTTCTTCTGGGCTCAGCAGAAGCGCCAGGATCAGTGCTGAGTTCCAGCTGGAGCCTGGCGCTAATCCTGGCGCTTCCGTTGAGCCCTGACAGCCCTGCAGCTCCAGCCATCTCTCACTCAGGCTTGTGAGGTGCTGCCACCGGTTCAGTTCGTTCCCCTCCCCCGCTACCACTTTTCTAGGATGGTCGCGTACCACCTGCCAGGTGCCAATGTACTACAGGTGGTACCCGTACCACTGGTTGAAAAGCCCTGGTCTAGTTTAATGAAAAGAAGGACTAGGGGTGACATGATAGCAGCGTTCCAATATCTAATGGGCTGCCAAAAGAAGAGAGGGATCAGCTTATTCTCCAAAGCACACAGGACAAAATGCAGCAGACGGAAACTAATCAAGGAGAGAAACAACCTAGAACTAAGGAGAAATTTCCTGACAGTGAGAACAGTTAATCAGGCTTGCCTCCAGAAGTTAAAAACCTCCAGTGTTGGAGGTCCACAAGAAGGGATCGAATAACCATTTGTCTGAAATTGTATGGGAAGACCTCCAAGGTCCCTTCCAGTTGGGTTATATATTCAAGCATTCACAGCAATTCTTAAATATCGTTCTCATGGCAAATATATATATATATTAGTGTAATTATCAACATATATATACTGTATATGCTCTTGCAATTTGTGAAGTTTTCCTCTGCCCTAGTTCAAATGTTTGGCGCACCCAATACAATGTTCTTCAGTGACACACAATGAAAAAAAAAAATGACGTGAGCTAACGGAAATCACTTCCAGATTAATCACGAGGCTAAGATGCAACACAGAGATTATCTCCCTTGAACCTCCTTCTCGATTTTTTTCTCCTCCTTCGACAGTGGAATGAGGGGATCAAAAGCAGCTTCTCGGAAAAGCTCATAAAAATGGGAACTGTCCTCTGCTCTTTTTCTCACACATTACAACAAACAGGAGATAAAATGGTTCATGTCACATGAAGAGGAAACGCAATTGGCTAGTTATGGCTAAGATGGGATGGGGGGGGGGGGACGCTTAGGTTCCGCTCCGACGAGCAGAGAAGAAAAATAAGAAAGTTTGACCTCATAGTCATCATCTCCGAACAATAAAAATCCCATTTAAATTTAAACAGCTATCCCAAAATATTACAGAATTAGGTCCAATGCCTTTACGCCTCTATATAATCTCTCCGGAGTTCGCAAAGGAGCCAAAAAAAGACGTTTAAGTGCAAATTCTATCAATATACTACTGAAGTCATTTGGTTGTTTTCTTGCAAATGGTTCATTATCCAGTCTAAGTAACATCATCAGGGCTGTATACTGAAAAAAAAATTATTTTAAAATACTTCCTAGTGGAAAATGCACAGATCTGGAGATTTAGTTTTTGCTGGAGAACAGCTTTGCTTGCAACTCAATAGAAAAGAATCAGCTGTCCTTCCTCCGGGCTCCGAGTTATTGGAAATGCCGCTCTTGAAATTTTACTGCTCTGTATGAATATTTCTAAACTTATTTCATCCACCTGTGCATACAAGAAAGCAGAATCAAATTTTAACAAGGTTTTTTTTTTTTAATGATACGAGAAATGTAGTTGCTGGGAGGATTATTGTGAGGGAAACAGCTCAAGATATTTAACCGTAAATCAATTTTGAGAAAATCTTAACAGATAAAAACGATTTCAATTTTGTGGGGGAAAAGTCTAAATGAGAATGTTGAAAACTGGACATATAACGCAATCAAGAGGGCTAATTAGAAAAGAAATTCTATATTGATGCCATTACCAATTGGATAAATGTTAGAAAAATGTTTATATTTAACGTCTTTGTTACTAAAACATTAGGAACTGTATTAACTTAATGTTTGCAAAAGAGAACAATATGGGAAGAAGAGAAAGTCAAGGAAAGCTGTTATGTAGGATACGATATGATAGAAATTGACTAGTATTGATTGTTGTGAAACGTGAACCCACATAACATGTTGTTTACTAAGCACTAAGATAGTTAGTTTTTTTTAAAAAAAATCAATAAAAAAGAAAGCAGAATCAAATTTTAACAATAACAATGATAATGATGATGATGATGATGATGATGATGATGATGATGATGATGATGATGATGATGATAATAATAATAATAATAATAATAATAATAATAATAATAATATTGCAAAAGGCGGCCTTACTAGGAACTGCTTCCATCCTGCGACGATATCTGTAATACCATCAAACATCCACATCTGCCTATCCCAGGTCCTGGGTAAGGACTCGATAGGTAGACAAAAATGCCAGATCCAGTCTGAACATCTGGCTGACTGTGCGATGATCCATAATAATAATAATAATCTGCCACAGCAACAGTTGCCCACGTTTGTTAGGAAGTAAAATATTCTTCTAAAATTGCATTATTTTTATTAATAAGACACAACCTTATTAATTTAAAGTATTTTATTTTCCACAGCTGAGATTGAGAGTTACACCAGTGACCAAATTCTCTACATGGAAAAAAGAAAAGAAAAGAAATGGACCAGACGCAGTCTGGAAAAATCCATCTCAGCGCTTCCAAATGGGTGTTATTCACATTAACTTCTCACCTCTTAACGGACAATTCACAACACAAGTGAAATAACGACTTCGAAAACAGGAAGAGAGGAAAGAACCATTAAAAAAAAATTATTTGGCCTCCAGCTGGTTAGATGTTGAATCAGCCAGATGGGAACAAAGCCAAACGTCTTGCAATATTGAGCCCAATAGGCGTGGTTTGATGAGGTTATGGTTTTTAGGGACCTTGGCTGTAATGCGATGCTATTTTATGATTTCTAGGTTTTATGTGATGGTGCAGTGGAAAAAATGCAGTATTGCAGGCAGGCAAACTCTGCCCGCAGCCTGCAGTTTGATTCTGACCATCTCAAGCCTTCCATCCTTCAGAGGTCAGTAAAATGAGGACCCAGATTTATAATAATAATAATAATAAGTTGGAAGGGACCTTGGAGGTCTGCTAGTCCAGGCATGTCAAACTGCCAGCCCACGGGCTGGATGCATCACACTGAAACTGTCCCCACCCCATTGCTGGCAATGGGGGAAAAGTCCCGATACGTCGTGCGACATCATGTGACTTCACGAATTTGACATGCCTGTTCTAGTCCAATTTCCTTCCTGAGCAGGAGGTTGGACTAGAATACCTCCAAGGTCCCTCCCAACAACATCATCATCATCATCATCATCATCATCATCATCATCATCATCATCTCAACATGCTGACATTGTAAACCACCCAAAGAGGGCTGTAAAGTGGTACAGGGTGGTATATAAGTCTGGGTGTTATTGCTATTACATCTCGCACTGAGCATTGCCCAAACTCAATGATATAGATGGGTGACTATGGTCATTCTACCAATAAATAAATATAGGAGTGAATTAAGAAATATTTACATGAAGTAAGGAATCCTCCAGAAGATATCTTCTAAATACCTTTGGATAAACAATAGTGGTGAATCTCTGTAGCTCAGGTGTAGAATGAGGGTGAAGGTTCGTTCTCCGAGCTTGTGGGTTGGTTTCCGAACATCTTCACCGGAGTTTAAGGAAAGTCAGTGTCAGTGTTCTTCTATTCACAAGGGCTTCAGGTGTGGGTGTGACAAGGGAGGGTCTTGTGATGGGTCTTGTGATGGGTCAGGTGTGAGTCATCAACCAACCTGCGCAAACCCTCCGTCACCAGTTCACTTCCCAATCGCCCTGATCTGATGTAACCTCCCCATCACAAGACCCATCACACAACTCACTGATGAATCACACCTGACCCCCACAAGACCCTCACTTGACACACCCACACCTGAAGCCCTTATAGTCAAAAGAACACAGACACTGACATCCCCTAAACTCCACTGAAGATGTTACCTAGCCTGGTAATGAAGCTTTCAGAAACCAACCCACAAGCTTGGAGAACGAACTTTCACCCTCACCTTTGGATATCTGCATCTCTGTTAACAAGCATCAGCCCAACTCTATTCTACATCCAAGCAATAAACTCAAGTGGAATGTCTGATATTCAATTCAGTGTAGTGGTGAAGGCATCAGGCTGGTAACCTTGGACACAAAGCCATCTGGCTGACCTTGGGCCAGTCCCTCTCTCTCAGCTCTAGAAAGGAGACAATGGCAAACCACTTCTGAAAAACCTTGCCAAGGAAACGGCAGTGTCTGAGAATTGGACTACATGAAAGAAAAATGGAATTTAGATATGCAAACGTAGCCAGGAAGAACACTTCCTTCATTCTTGAGCTGATGTACGGATGCGCACACACAGTGGTAGCCATGCTGCAACAATGGCTTTGGAGCCAACAAAAGCTCTTGATTTCTTCCAACAGAATTCCCAGAGCGGTACCTCTCCTGACCCCCCCCCCAAAAAAAGTCTGAATTATACAGTAAGGTCCCACATAGTCAGCTTACCAGCGTTATTAAACCTTCCTTTCTAACATATAGCCATAAGCTGTCACCATATTGCCAAAAAAGCTAGCTGCTACATGAGTGGAAGCCAACATCTGCAAACAGGCCCACACATGTACTTTTTCCTAAACAATAAAATAGTCGCCCAGTCCCGTTTGACATCAAATGAGTTTACATTATCACATTATGCTATTTTTTTTAATCTAATTGGAAAAAAAAACCCACAACTGGCTGGATTCTTGCTTAGCACTAAATCATATAATTGTTTACAAGGCACAGTGGCTAGATTTGCATCATAGCCTAACAAAACAAAAACAAAACTTAAACAATCAACAGAATGACTGGATTTATATACAGTATTAACTTAAGTTTGTCTTCATCGTAGTTTATTGCATAAATCACAACTGGTTTTTTACAACTCCCTAAGCCAAACTAAAACTGGGTCAGTCGTCAGGAACTGAGTTTACACTTGCTTGGGATAAACCCATGTCCATCATCTGACAATTTTTTTTACAAAAAAAATTAAAATAAAGTATAAAAATAATAATTAAAAATAATAAATAAATAACCATAAACAAATAAATAACCATAAACAAATAAACTCAACGGGCAGACTTGATGGAGCGGTAGGTTTTTTTCTGCTGTCAGTTTTCTATGTTTCTATGGAACAAAACAGGCCATGGTTTTCCCAGTTGCAATGTATGGCTGTGAAAGCTGGATCATAAGAAAGGCTGAGCGCCAAAGAATTGAGGCCTTTGAACTATGGTGCTGGAGAAGACTCCTGCGAGTCCCCTGGACTGCAAGGCGATCAAACCGGTCAGTCCTAGAGGAGATCAACTCTTGACTGCTCTTTAGAAGGCCAGATCCTGAAATTGAAACTCAAGTACTTTGGCCACCTAATGAGAAGGAAGGACTCACTGGAGAAGAGCCTAATGCTGGGAAAGATGGAAGGCAAGAGAAGAAGGGGATGACAGAGAATGAAGGGGCTGGATGGAGTCACTGAAGCAGTAGGCGTGAGCTTAAATGAACTCCAGAAGATGGTAGAGGACAGGAAGGCCTGGAGGAGCGTTGTCCATGGGGTCACAATGGGTCAGACACAACTTCGCAACTAACAACAACAACAATGAAGCAAAACACTATATGTCATATAGTGGTATTTGACAAGTTCTGGATGTATGAATTTCAACTGTAGGAATTCCCTCCTCGTTGCTGAGATTTCTGGAAGTTGCCCTCTAGATATCTACCAAGTTGCCATGTGTAGAAAACTTATAGGGTGTCCAGACTAGGCTATCTCGATTTCACTCAAGAAACAAAAAAAGGATCGGGAAACATTATCAGTCAAATGGGCCAGTTTCGACCCACTAGCCATAGTCCTATCAACTTTGCAACCAATGTCTTTTTAAATATACCTTAAACAATAAACTTGCAGAGTCGCGGAGGAGAACAGCAATGGAGATGAACAATTATGCAGATCAGAGTCATGTGACATGTATGTTTCTAAACTATAGTAGCATTTTGGCCACTGCTGTTGTTCAGCTGGTAAAAATCTTGCAGAACGATATATGTCACGGCAGCAGAAAAATAATCTTAAGTCATTCCTCTTAATCAGCCAGAATTTTGGCACGGTTAAGTTCAATACTATAAGATTATCAGGCAATAGAAATTGCCCATCTTGATGGTAAATACCAACAGTTAACAGTTAGCAACTGTCTTGTAATGACAGCCTTAAGGGCACTTTGAACATTGTTTTACAATTCATTTGGGTTAACTTACATTCCATGCATTTGGAAACATGGATGTTTCCTAGAAACCATATTTCTCTAGAGACCATTTTCCAGTATAATTGTATTATTCTTTCTAGCAACACTGAACGTAAATCGGATACAGCTTTTTCAGCGTGTATCAATGTTTTTCTACAATTTTTGTTTTGCATTAATAAAGAGGCTCTCTAACCCATCACCTGTACCTAAATATCCACTCTCAAGCACCCTGAACATCATGCAGATTCACACTAGGTCCAGAACAAGCTGCATGACGATCTGTCATCTTGAAATCAACAGGAATAAACAAAGAGGCCAAGTTTTAAACATTCCCCATAATTAGCTAGACTGTGAGCCAAGCGGAGAGCTGCAGAGGGTCACACCCAAAAAAAGCATCACCCTGGATCCATACTTAAGCAACGGGGATCTATCTTCTCTTTCCTTGCTAGTGTCTGCGTCAGTGGTGAGATTCAAATAGGTGAACAACTGGTTCTCTGTGTGGATGCCGCTTCCAGAAGTCCGTTCTGGGCCTGGGCAACAAAAAATTAGCTGCGGGTTCTGCCAAAGTGGTGCGAACTGGCTGAATCCCACCACTGCTCTACATCCCTCTTAGGTAAGGCAAGCAGGAGTGACAATAGCCTCTTTCTCACCAGCCTCGGAAGCCCAGTTCATGGGCCCATTATCCACATCTGTAGAGAATTCTCTACAGGTATTTGTTGAGACTCTAGAAGGAGTGCAGAGAAGAGCAACTGAGGTAATTAGGGGGCTGGAGGCTAAAACATATACGGAACGGTTGCTGGAATTGGGAATGTCTAGTCTAATGAAGAGAAGGAAGATAACATGATATCAGTGTTCCAATATCTCAGGGGCTGCCCCAAAGAAGAGGGAGTCAAGCTATTCTCCAAAGCACCTGAAGGCAGGACAAGAAGCAACGGATGAAAACTAATTTCCACCCCAGGCCACCCCAACGATGCCCTTGACGTGATGACCCGTTGCCTGGAGGCCGTACGGGTCTGGATGGGGAGGAACAGACTCAGGCTCAACCCTTCCAAGACCGAGTGGCTGTGGCTGCCGGCGCCTCGGCATAGTCAGCTGATTCCATCGCTGTCTATAGGGGGCGAAATTTTGGCCCCCTCAGAGAAG
>NW_015388776.1:151666-160991 GCF_001527695.2 Protobothrops mucrosquamatus
CTCAAGACATGGCTTTTCCAGCAAGCGGGCCTGACCTAAGGAGGATTTTATTTAGGGACGATTTTAAGTATAATTTTAATTGGAACACAGCTTCGAATATTTGGTTTTAATTTGGTTTTAGAGGGGTTTTTATTTTTATTGATATGTGTATCTGTTTTAATATGCTGTGCACCGCCCTGAGTCCTGCGGGAGAAGGGCGATATAGAAATTAAAATAATAATAATAATAATAATAATAATAATAATAATAATAATAATAATAATAATAATAATAATAATAATAATAATAATAATCAAGGAGAGAAGCAACCTAGAACTAAGGAGAAACTTCCTGACAGTGAGAACAATTAACCAGTGGAACAACCTGCCTCCAGAAGCAGTGAATGCCCCAACACTGGAGACTTCAAGAAGAGGTTGGACAGCTACAGTATTTGTCTGAAATGGTATAGGGTTTCCTGCCTGAGCAGGGGGTTGGACTAGATGACCTCCAAGGTCCCTTCCATCATCATCATCATCATCATCATCATCATCATCATCATCATTATTATTATTATTATTGATAATCTGGCACAGATTATCAGCCAGATGTTCAGACTGGATTTGGCATTTTTGTCTACCTATCGAGTCCTTACCAAGGACCTGGGATAGGCAGATGTGGATGTTGGATGGTATCACAGATATCGTCGCAGGATGGAAGCTATTCCTAGTAAGGCCGCCTTTTGCAATTGACTAATGGCGAATTTGTCAATGCCAATGGTGTTCAAGTGGTGCTCCAGCTGTTTTGGAATTGCACCCAAGGCGCCTATTACTACTACTACTACTACTACTACTACTACTACTACTACTACTACTGTTATATTATTATTATTGTTGTTATTGTTGTTATTATTATTATTATTATATTCTCAAGAACAAAAACATAGTCAAGTTGCCTTTTGGAAAAGCCCCTTTAAGACTCCCCAGGTATGCTCTACAAGAATGAGTACCGTGCAATTTTAGAAGGCACTCAATCAAGCGGTTTTCAGGCAGAAATCTGCTTGCTGGTTTTGCCGATTCCTCATGTTAACCTTATGCTGTATATTTCAAAATCCGTTCGTTGCTCAATGTCTTCCACTATTGATATTGGCCTGGCAAATGCCTTAAATAAATAAGCAGTTTTATTGTGGTAACCGATTCCCACTTTGTTAGTATTCGATGGAACTTTAAGGGGGAAAAAAACATTCTACCATATAAAAACACATTACTACTCAATTGCTTCTAAAGCAGGACTCTCAGCTTCCCTCTTTTCTACCCCATGTAAATTCTGCCAAAAAAATAAAGGAGGGGTGACAGCTGTTTAGATCACAAAAACACTAATTAGAAGGCTACCATTACTCATAAAAGCAAAAGCGCAGAGACTTGCATAAGCTTTGCGGTTAGCATTGTCAATGCTGAAGTATGTCAAAGATATGGCTAAATGTTTCACAGAAGAGTCTGCTTGACAAATTCATAACTGCCTTTTGGGGGAATGGGGAATGGTCCTGTATCTAATCTTCAGCCTTTGCTTCTGTGCCCTTTTGGACGAAGACGTAACTACAAGTCAGTGAGTTAAAAAAAAAATATGATAATTTCTTCTTCATGTTTGTCTGGCTGACCAAAACCTCCAGGGTACGATAAAGAAATTTGCAGAGAAATTTGTACAAAGAATAATTCAGCAACCTCTTCGGTGGGAATTTTTAGATGCCTCTTGAAAGAGGAAGGAATGTGTGACCCATAATCCCCAGCCTAATTCTTCCATCCTTGCCTTTGGAGACAGGGGCTTTAGGGAGATCTGCAGCAGCAACCTCTTAAAGTAAAGTAACATGTCCTTAAACAAAAGTTTTAAAATTTTACGGAGTTACTTAATTAATCGACTGGCTTAATTTGCTTCCTAAAAAATGAACCGAAATAAAATAAAATGTTATTAAATAAAACCAAACTTACTTTGTTTTTGTTCTTTCTGAATTTTTTTTTTAAAATACATTTCTGAGAGTCCTAGATTTCTGGTACCTGAGTCGGCACTGCAAACCACCTCCCAGGTCCTCGCCCAGGATTTTAACCATGATGCTATATTAATTTTTCCTCGTCTGATCCATGGCTTACCTGCAGACTGACGCAGATGGAAATGACAGCAGACCAAAGCACCTTCCCAAGCCGTCTGGGGATGTTGACCTTGGCCATCTTGTGGGACCTTGAAAAGAGCAGAAAAGGATTTTGGAGGTCGGTATGCGTAGTTCTCAAGTGCCCCGTGCCAGAAATTGAAGGACTAAAGCAAACTGGGAGAGCAGTCCAAACCAATCCCTGGAAATGGTGCAGCCTAAACAGCGGAGGGTTTATCCTGGCCAGGAATAGAGACTCGCGAGGAACAAAATAAGTCCAGCATAAAAAGCGAGGGACTTTCAATTCGGGCAGGAAAACCCAGCCCTTTTCCCCCTTGCTCCTTCCTTCCTTCCTTCCACCAGTTTATCGAGGCAGAGTCCTTCTCCGTCCCCTCCTCCCCTTGCAGCCAAAAACGAAATCAAACCTGCTCCGCTATTTCAACACTTTTCGCCCTGCTTCCCGACAAAAAAAGAGGCAAAGGCCAGAACGTTGAAGCCGCCTTTGCCAAAACATCCAAGCCATGTTGGAAAAAAAACAACAGCTCTGGCTAAACTTTGCAAAAAGGAGGGGGAGGCTGGGCAGGGGAGCGCACAGGATTGTTTTGTGGATTAGAAACAGAGGATCTTTCAATGTTTTGTTTTGTTGGGGGTTGTTTTTTTGTCCAAAGGGCATAGTCACATCGCCTTTCTTGCGGTGCCAAAACAAATTCTTTTGTTTAAAAAAAAAAGTCTGCAGAGAGTTACGCACTAGAGACTCACCAACTGCTGCTTTTACTCTCCCTTTTTCTATGAAAAGCATTTTCCCCCCACCCACCCAAACTTAACTGCAAGAAGTTCCTGATTTTAGCCAACCGGCTGGCAGGGTTCCACCTTCGTGATGTTACAGGGGGTTGCAACGTTGCTCAAAGGCGAAGAGAACACTGGGCAGCGCCAGCCTCAGATCAAGCCCTCAACCGAGCCCTCTCTGCACGAAGAAGAGAAGGCAGGTGCACGGGTCCCACCTCCTACGGACAGACCAGCACGGTCGTGACGTTTTCCACGACTTCCTACCTCTGATTGACACGAAAAATTCGCGGTGCAGGTCCTCTGCGAATAAAGGTTTTGTAATTGTACGGATTGAAGTCGCTAAGCTCCACGGACTTTTTTCGAACTCCACTTGAACCAAGCCAGTGGCTTGAACTTATTTAGAAGACGTGCAGATAGCCCTTGACTTACAACTGTTCAAACTTAACAACGGCACCGAAAAAGGCGACTTGTGACCGTTTTTCACACCTTACGAACGTTGCAGCCTCCCCGTGGTCACATGATCAAAATTCGGACGCTTGGCAACTGGTTTGTATTTACGACGGTCGCAATGTCCTGGGGTCATGTGATCCCCTTTTGCGACCTTCTGGCCAGGTCAGTGGGGAAGCCACTTAACCACCTCGTTATTAATTTAATAACCGCAGAGATTTGCTTCAAAGCGTGGCAAGAAAGGTTGCGAAATGGGGCAAAACTGACTTAACAACTTGTTTCCCTTAGCAACAGAAATTTTGGGCTCACATGGGGTCGTAAGCCGAGGACTATCTGTACATAGAGCAGTGATGCCAAACCTTTTAGAGACTGAATGCCCAAACTGCAACCCAAAACCCACTTATGCATCGTCAGGTGCTGGGTGGGTGGGTGTGGCCCATTGGGTAGGTGTGGCCCATTGGGTGGGCGTGGCTGCGGTGGTAACAGCAGACTGGGTGGGACTAAAAAGTTCAATTCCAACTTTGCAAGATCTTTTTTTTTCCGTGAGAAGTTGAAATTGACTGATTGATTGAACCTTTTTTTTTTTTTGCACACGGCGGCGGAGGCCTAAAGCAAAAAGGTTTTATAAAACCCAGCTGAAGGCCTAGGACTGGGGCGACGGCGCGCATGCCCACAGAGAGGGCTCTGAGTGCCGCCTCTGGCACCCGTGCCATAGGTTCGCCACCACTGACATAGAGGCTTACCTCAAATATTTGCAATTCGGAATACTGCCCACATCAAACATAGCCCTCATCCCCCCCCCAAAAAAAATTCAAGACATATTTACAGAGTTCTCTTAAAAAGAATATGAAAGTAGTTAGCTATGGCCTTGCTCAGGATTGTTGTTCACTTGCCCCGTTCAGCCTACAGCTCTGGAAATACTTCTCTTATCCAAATTTAAACTAGGCCCAACCCTGTTTAGTTTCTCAGCTCAACCATGTTCAGGCAGATTGAAGCTCAACTTGAAAAGAAAGCTGCCCGCCACCAATGTCAACAACATCAAGTAACCAAGATCAAGCCATAAGGGCTTAATAAGGTAGCTATTTTCCTCCTCCTACTCCTCCTTTTTATAAGATTTAATACTTTCCCTGCAGATAAAGCCTTCTTCCAAAATATCCTCTGTCACACGGTTTAAACCCCCAAAAGAAAAATGCATAAATAAATCAAAGGCATCCAAGTGGCTAGTTTTAGATCAAAGCCCATCAGATATGGTATCAAATCCTTCCTTGAATATAGCAAGCCAGTGGTTCGCTCAAGCTATCTCACAAGTTTGTTGTGAAGAGCAAAAAGGAGACTATCCTGATCGTAGGAGGACAACAGTGATAATCTTGAAGAAAGCATGCAGCAGCTGATACAAAAACATCTCCTCAGCCTGGAAAGAAAGGAGGGGGGGTTGAGGAAGAAACTCAAAATTGATCCACCTTGTCTGTCTTGGGTAGAAAAGGATGCCGCAAAGAAGATCTGTTGGGTTTTCAAGATTCTTATTATGCCCTATAAAAGTAAAGTTCCAGAAGTTCTCATCATGTCCTTTTCCTGTCCTGGCCTACCTCAAAAGGCCGACAATGATTGGATTTATGCAAACACAAAATTGATTTGGTTGATTGCACATTAATCCAACCAATGTAGTTTGTGGCTGTGTGGTTGAGTTGACTCAATGCACTTAACCAGATCGGTTAAAAACCTACCTGTGCACCACAGACTGTGCTTATTTAATTTCAATGTTGGCTTTTTTTTATTCATGGCTTGGCAGGTTTTAAGAACCAAGCTCCTATATTTAGTTTATCCTTCGGCACTTTTTGCAAATCCAGAAACAGATAATCTGAACAGTACAAATGCCAACCCAGAACACCAATTAATATGTGTCTGGTGTGGAAACACAGCCCACGTATGCCACCTTGTGCAAAATAAGTACAGCAAGAGAGCCCTCTTCATTCCAGAGATATCACTTTAAGGAAACTTTAAGTCAAAAAATATGTGAATTAGATTTGATTAAAGACACTGCCAAGTTTATCCCTCTGCCAATCTGGTTTGGTCAACAGCCACACTGTAAGAATCCCACTTTCAGACTTAAAAAAATAAAACAAAAACTGTTCCTGCACTGAGATACTTACATGTGTGTTTTTCTAAGTAGTGCTACAAAATTGATTAGATTTCCAAAGAAGGGTTTGGAAATCGTGGCCAAGTAAAATTTGAGTCTGCAATGCCACTGGAACTTCATTCCCTTGCATTTCTTCCATACAAAGTGTCTGTGTCACAGCAGGGATTAAGCCAACAAAGGTCACCCCACTGCCTTTGAAATGGGATAGGATACAAAAATGCCTGTGATGTACGTTACATAATGTAGAATGGCAGGCAGACTAGTGGGAGAGTGGCTGCGCGCAACACCACCGCAGTCAGCTCCTGCTGCCTCCGCCGCCTTACCACAAAGCCACAATCCGTGGTTTGCAACCTGCAACTGTTAAGTTCAGGCAACACGCTAGCAATCCACCTTTACAATTTAGCGTAATGGATGATCTCAGCCGTGAATAATTTGGAAGACTTTTTGCTAAGTATATTTTGACCGGTTGTCGTTTCTTTTTGCAACCTGCAGTTATTTCAACTATATGCACAACCTGCTGTGTTCCAGGGGGTTGAAGGAGCTCGCTCTGCCTCCCCTTCCTCAATTTATGGACATATATAACAACCTCGTGAAGCAGGTGAGTTTAGGCTGATTTTCTCCAACTTTCCAAACTGAAATGCAGCTGGCTGGCTAGTCAGCAACTCAAGCCTCTGGCCAAATCTAAACCACTGATTTCCCTAAGTTAACCAAGGATTAATAAAACTCCTAAAACCAGGTCCGGTCACCCAATGGCTAAGTGAAAAGGCGAGCCTGGGTCTTCCCCGCACCCTACCCCACCCAGCTCCTTCTTCGGACCTCGAGATAACGGCACTCGCCACATGCCCAGAGGCTACTTCACCACCACACTGAAGGAGGCAAAAGAGCCCTCAGCCTCCCGGGGGGGGGGTGTGTGGCGTCCACCCCGCCCCCCTCCCCAAAGCGAAAGCGGGCGAGAAGAAGAGCTGCGCCCCCGTTCCTTTGCACTCCTGCGGGGGTCCCTGCCCGCCCCCGCCCCCTTGGCCCACCTCGTGCGGCGGTTCCTCTCCTTGGGCGCCTCCTGAGCGGGACAGGAGGGGAGCCCGGTCCGCAGACGGTCCGAAGCAGTCCCGGGACGTCGCCGCAGGCTTGCAGGACGGAGCTGGCAGGCGAACAAGTGCCCGCCCTTCCAGCGGAGCAGGCGGGACGGTTGGGGTTCGCCGCCTGCCAGGCTGCAACCCACCGCCCAGCCGAGGTCCTGGGAAGCCCAGCCACCGGGAGGGCGGCTCTCGAGCGCCCCCCTCCGCCCGGGCCCCTCGGGGGAGCTGCGCGCTCGAGCCGGGGCTGGCAAGCTGGCGCGCAAGAGGAGGACGCGTGGAAACCCGAGCCACCGAGCGCGCGCGAGCCACCCTCCTCCTCCTCCTCCTCCCACGCCCCGCCAGCAGCCTTCCCGCCCTGGAATCCGCGGTTGGAGCCAGCGGTGACCCGCAGCTTGCTTGGGAATGCGGGAAGGGGTGGCTTACACGCGTCGGCTCCCGGGGACGTGGGAAAGAGAGGTGGGTGGTGGGTGGGTTCCACTTAACGCGCCCCTGGGTCCCTTTTCGGCGCAGAAGCCGCCTCGGGAGCAGATTTCGCGCGACGCGAATCCAAGGGGGGGGCTGACCGATTGACTGGGATGGCATGAAACTGGGGGGGGGGGGAAGATGGGGCGGGGGGAGGAGGATCCCCAGAGGGTTGCACCAGCCCAGCCTGGACCCCAGCCGGGTTAATTCAGCCATGCTGGCCTCCGTTAGTGAGGGTTAAGCGCGGGCCTGTGGGCAGAGCGAAAGAGAAGTAGCCCCCCCCCCCCGGTTCTGGTGCCCTATCCCACGCAGGGCGTCCGCCCCCCCAGCTTGAGACCGCTGGGGTTTCGTGGCTCAGTCATGGATTAGCGCCGCGGTCTCTCAAACTAATGGCACACTCTGCCTGCTCAGTGGCTACAGGTAGTCCTCGTTTAGTGACCGTTCGAAGCGACAACGGCGCTGCAAAAAAAGGGACTTGCGACCATTTTTCACACTTATGACCGTTGTAGCATCCCCGCTGGTCGCGTGATTTACCTCTGGAGGGTTTGACAACCGATTCCTCCTACTTGTGACCGTGGCAGTGCTCCAGGGTCGCGTGTCCACCTTTTGCCACCTTCTGAGAAGCCAAGGCTGCGGGGATTCACTTAACAACCCTGTTACTGATTTAACAACCGCAGTGACGCCCTTCACCAATGCGGGAAGAAACGTCGTAAAATGGGACACACAAAAAATTCCCTTAACCGGTTTTCTATCTTAGCAACATCAATTCTAGTCTCAACTGTGGTCATACGGCAAGGATGCAGCGTCTCTCAATTTCTCAGCCTCTAGTCCACCCTCCGAGGAGAAGGCGAGTGAGAGGAAGGAAGGAAGGAAGGAAGGAAGGAAGGAAGGAAGGAAGGAAGGAAGGAAGGAAGGAAGGAAGGAAAAAAGGAAGGAAGGAGAGGGAGGGAGGGAGGAAGGAAGGAAGGAAGGAAGGAAGGAAGGAAGAGCAATAACAATAGCACTTAGACGTATATACCGCTTCACAGTGCTTCACAGCCCTCTCTAAGTGGTTTATAAAGTCAGCCTATTGCCCCCAACAATCTGGGTCCTCATTTTACCGACCTTGGAAGGATGGAAGGCTGAGTCAACCTTGAGCCAGTCTGGATCGAACTGCTGGCAGTTAGTTGGCAGAGTTATGGAAAGAAAGAAAGAAAGAAAGAAAGAAAGAAAGAAAGAAAGAAAGAAAGAAAGGGAAAGGAAAAGAAAGGAAAGGAAAGGAAAGGAAAGGAAAGGAAAGGAGGAAGGAAGGAAGGAAGGAAGGAAGGAAGGAAAGACGGAAGGAAGGAAAGGGGGAAGGAAGGAAGGAAGGAAGGATTCAATAAGAAGTGCTAATCTGCATGTGGGAATCCAGGCACTTGTCTAATAGTTTTGTCTTTAACAGTTCAGGTTTTTCGGCCCAGTTCATTCACATGCTGGCTCCACAGGCCCTTTCGCATCCAATCCAGCATACACACGACTGAGTGTATCCCTTTTGGGTGGTGGACATTTCCAACGCATTGACGTCACACCTCCTGAGCCGGATCCACCTTTTGCTCACCTGGGGGAATCTGATCCAGCGAAACCCTTCTGCTTTCTAACTTACATCTCGCGGATTTGAAAGGATGAAGAGAGACAGAGAGCGACACCGACCCGTTTGACACGTTCAATAAAAAACAAAAAGACTGACTAAAAACCCTCACGTGTGAACGCGCCCTGCCTCTCTCGAAGGTTTCCAGGAATAACAAATAAAGTTGGAATAATTTAGGCAATATCACGGGGGCGGGCGGGGGGGGCGCGGGCAGGGGGGCAACTGCTAATCCCCAAGGCGGCGCTTTCTGACCAGATGCATTTCCTTGTCTACACAGCATTAGTCCCGCTTTTCCTCTGGGGACTTCAAGCCAGTCCATGCACTCCTGTGGCCAGCCTCAGTTCCGTGATCACAGCCCCCAGCACCCCCGGGCCACTCGTAGCTTCTGCCGTTTGATGTTTATTGCAGAAAAGAGAGGGACGGTCCAAACGACCGTCCCATCACGACCACCAGCCCTTTCTTACCTGTTTCCCGGGAGGGGCGTCTCTGTAGGGAAAAAAACACCGTTTTTGCATCCAAGAAAATCCCACGGAAAAGGACCAGTTGCCAGCTAGCCAGCCAGCCGCCACGCTCGCTCACAAATCTCCGGGCACAAGCTCCGCTTAGCCGAAGGCGCTTAGACGCCTTCCCAGTCTCTAAACTTTGCTTTCCTAGCCTCTTATTCCACCTGGGAGGGAGGGAAGTGGCCCCTT